>NC_092253.1:2860000-3062500 GCF_036320965.1 Panulirus ornatus | reverse complement strand
CAGAATCTTTCATATGATTTCCACGCTGGATATTACCGTGCAAGTGAGGCAGACTGCTGGTGTAGTTTGTGGGATCCAAGGGCTGGGGGTGGGGGAGTTTGTTAGCAGTCTTGTGTTGCCACTGGCTACGATAATAATTATTAAGCTGAGGAGAGTCGTTAGCTGTGAGAATGTTAACTCATTTCATGTCAGAAGCCGATACTGGTCCTTAATATCCACGATGATCATATGATGCCGAGGGAAAAAAAAAAGTTTGAAAATGAAAAACCTGTTGCAGGTGAGTGCCTGAGGAGATAAGCTCAAGGTCAGTTGGTGTTGCCGGCTCGGTAGTCTGGTTCAGCAAGCCAGTCACTTTCCTTTCGTATAGCGGCGCTTGCCAACTCGCCTCTTCTTCCCCTCTGGCCTTGCTCCATGAATGGGCTTATGTAAATTTGTATATATATATATATATATATATATATATATATATATATATATATATATATACATATATATATATATATATATATATATATATATATATATATGTGTGTGTGTGTGTGTGTGTATGAGAGTGAAAAGTCGTCTTTGGCGAAGCTATGTATCTCACTCCAGTCATAACTGCTTGTTGAAGTTGGACTACCTCAGGGTGCAGGAGCCCCTGGAAAACGGTAATACCAGGGTGCTTTCTTAGAAAGAGGTCCTAAGGTAATTTCGAGACAAGGGTATTTTTTTTTTTTTTTTTTACGTAATCGTTCCTGGAGCTTCTACGGCTCTAAGGGAAATGATGGATTCCTTTGGAAAGAGTTTTTCGTTAGGCTGTACTCCCACGAGCCTGTACCTCCAATTGATACAACTTCGCCAGAGGTTACTACTCGCGGTGTAACCTTGGGAAGGCGGATTTCGGTAACACCATTATGATTATATATATATATATATATATATATATATATATATATATATATATATATATATAAGGAAACAAAAATGAGTGCGAATTGAGGGTTTGGATCTCTCGCTCACACACACACCCACATAGGAATATATATATATATATATATATATATATATATATATATATATATATACACACACACATGACGTGCATATGAACGCCCACTTTTCATATAACACATAATGCCCTTCAACAGCAAAGATTCGAATCCGGATCTTTCGTGTGGTAGCTGGAAACGCTAATCGCTCGGCTATGATCGCCCTTAATAATTAAGGGAAATGACTGTTCCATTAATAGTAATCGAATACCCTTCGTCCTACATCCATGAGCATCGGGGGACGAGACCTGATAGGATTTGATCGGTCTAGACCCCGTAGCTCGTGGATGTAAGACGTAGGGTATTCGATCGCTAGTAACCTTTTAAGTCGTTTTTCAGTTAGGGGCGAGCGGTTAGCGTTCCCAGCTATTACACAAAAGGTCCGGGTTCGAATCCTTGCTGTTGGAGGTTTCATATATATATATATATATATGTGTGTGTGTGTGTGTGTGTCCTGGCAAAAATCATATGGAATTGTCCCCAACAGATAGATGATATTTATGTATAAGACCTCGACAATAGCACTAACATGACCATCTTTTGTTTACGCTTTCCGCGTAACCTCAGAAGCACCATTCGGAACCCCTCCCTCCCCCAGCGTCTTGCGATGTACGCAGTTAACGATGCTTAAGTTTGCTACTTTTTCCCATAGCGAACAGGGGGCATCATTGTATACATACCCACATTCTCCCAGGGGATGTAAGGAAGGCATCACAAACACCTCCGGCATACTTTTCCGTACAACGAAACCAAGGCAACTTACACCCGTACGCTTGCCTTCCCCTGTCCATCCCATACCCACTTCAAACTACCCAATTAAAGATTTAAAAATCATATCTGGGACGGAGCGGAAACTCCACTGTATCACAGGTTTCTGGTGTCAGGTTTGGGGGCTGGCAGCGCATCTCCTGGGTGCCTCTTGTTTGTTGGACATGGTTGCTAAGTCAACATCACGTGTATCTAGGGTGGGCGGTCTCTGGTCTGCTGGCGTATGGCAACGAGGACGGAGCTCATATGTTCAGGGACAGACGTTTGTCTTTATATGGTGTCAGGGCTTACACGGTCGTTTAGATTTAGGTTTCAGAAAAGATGCATCATCCACAATACGGTGGTGTTCCAAGATTTTCAGTTTTAAGTTATAACGTGACGTTTTAGCCTCTTGTCACCCTGGCATTGTTTAGGCCTAAAGCCCAAATAACTAACTGACGTCTGCCCCAAGTGCTCATTGTTATGTTTTGTGCTTGGGTTGTAAGCATAGCATAGTGGGTTGTTTCTGGACACAATACTCCAGCGTTATTGTGTCGGCAGCTCCATACATAAGAGTCGTTTTTCGCAGTGTGACTTGCCGTCGCCGTATCTGATCCGACTACTAACAAGAGTAGACATGTTTCAAGTTTATTTTCTAGTTGTTACAGAACTTCATATGAAGTATGGTGATCATTATGTTCCTCATGTTTTGAACACAGCACAGCTTTTATCGTGGGCATCTAGCCTTTGATCACATTAACAGAGCGTCTGTGCACGAACAAAGGTTTTGCTACTAACTCAAATGTCGTCGGTCGTCGACGCGGTAACGTGATGTTACCATCTTTGAAGACGTCGGTTATATTTAATTTTAGTAACTGCTGAAGTTCACGTTTACTTGGAGATGCTCCTCCTTTATCAGCATCCCTTTGTGTGAGTGATGATAGCGAGGGGTTCAAGTGTCGCATGAAGGGTGAAAGACCGGTTGGTGCCCTCGAAGTTTGAGCACAATGGCGGATGGTTGCGAGATCCAAGGATGGACAATGGTGGCAGGTTTTCCTTACCAGTATGTGTTAACCTCTGGTGGCCCAGACCAAGGGAAGGGTAGGATGCAATATTTAGTCTTGAGGGTACTCTTGTCGAAAAAAAAAAAAAATGTTGGGCGTTACAGGGGAAAAAATCGTGATTCCAGTTGTTGGGGAGGGAGGGAGGGAGAGGAATGGTTTGGGGAGCTAAAACGATGGATGGTAAATTTTGTGTACCTACTGGTTGACCTTGTACTGGGGGCCGCACTAGGTTATCCAGCGCGAACAGCCAGCCAGCCAGCCAGCCAGCTCTGCCGGCGGGTGCTCGTTGCCTCCTCTTCCAAGGCAACTTTATTTATTCATTTTTTTTATTCATGTAGTTATGCATGTTTGTGTACTTGATGGAGGTCTCTGCTGGGTGTTGATTCAGGGCGAGGGTGGTTCCCGAGCCGGTTTCACCTATTGGATCCGGTTGGAAAATGTCTGGACGTGCAATGGTTCGTGCAAGCTAAGCTATACGTATTGCTGGGGTGGGGGAGGGTTATGGTGTCTAGCTACCCGACTGTCTGACTCCCTCCCTCGCTCCCTTCTTCATGTCAACCCTCCTTGCTGATCGTGGAAACACCACTACTCACACGATGGGAGTTGTTTGAACAACGGTAGGTCTAGCTGATGTTTGAACAACGGTAGGTCTAGCTGACGATGACTGTCTGGGAACACCAGATGGCGTTGGCATTTTGCTATGACAGGTCCGTACTTGTCATGACTAATGACAAATCTCTCTCTCTCTCTCTCTCTCTCTCTCTCTCTCTCTCTCTCTCTCTCTCTCTCTCTCTCTCTCTCTCTCTCTTCTCTCTCTCTCTTTCACTCTCAGAATTGTTTTCTGTAATACTTTGGATTGCAACAAATGGTTATCGGACAGAAATATACGACAATGGCACAAGACATAAGACAGAAGCCTGTTTGATACACAACCAAGAGGAGGAGAAATATGAGACATGAATGCAACATATGAGACATGTAGAGCTGTATGTGTTTTGAAACAGTTAACTGTTATTACAAAACAAGTCGGAGCGTGAGTGGTACGCGTTTAGCTTGTATGTCGGCAAAATATAGTAGTAGATTGTTGTAGGTAGGTACTTCAGATGCACACCTTTTATTGTCTTACTCTCCCCTGCTACTTTCTGGCTTACATGTTCCTGTCTCTTCTCGTTTTTAACATTATACATAAGACAGGGTATGAATTAGTTTACCACCGTTCCATCGAGATGCAAGTAGGACGCGAAATAGTTTGCTTCCGTTCCGTTAAGATGCAATAGGTTATAAAGTTGTTTACCGACGTTCGTTGAGATACGATAACAGGAGGATAAAGTTTACTACCAACCGTCTTTATAGCGACCGAAATGCCTGACATTTAGTGGGTTTTTCTTTATTTCTTTTGTTACTCTGGCGTTTTAAAAAGTGAGTGTGAAATCTCTCTCACCTCGGGCAGCACTGAATCAAAACCTAGACGTGGCCTTTCCCTCAGAACTTTTTAGGCGCGTACTTAAAGGTCAAAACCAGAACGTTGAACGACTCTCTCTCTCTCTCTCTCTCTCTCTCTCTCTCTCTCTCTCTCTCTCTCTCTCTCTCTCTCTCTCTCTCTCTATCTATCTATCTTGGTTACTTACATTTGGTGGTTCTGTATTTGCATTATATGCTTCAGCAGTAAGAAATAGTAAATAATGTGGCGTTAGAGTAAGAACACGAGTTAGAATTTTTTCACGGGAAATTTATACAGATCGAGAGCACTGGTTAAAAAAAAAATACTCACGGGTAATGTAGAAATTTAGGACTTTGTAGGAAAGAATTGAACAGTGACAATTTGCTAATTTAGAACAATATTGTAAAAAAAATGCTTTATGATATATGTATATATAGATATACACATTATCGGTATGACTTGAATGCGTTTGGGGTTCACGTGATGGTGTGTGACCACAAGTAAATTTAGGATTTGTGGTTCTGTGCCTGCATCCACATATCTCGAGTGTGGATGCCAGATTGTATGAAGCCAGTTCAAAAAAAGATGTTTGTTTTGATATTATTAAAGCTTGATGTAACTTTTCAGCTGCTTTTTTGCTAACTTTTCAGCTACGTCATGTAAACGTTTCAGTCGCTTATTTGTCTGTGACGTGGTAACGTTTTAGGAGTTTCGTGTACGGCGAGAGATGGCTGTGTTAGGACGAAGAGAGTTAATAGGGAGGAGTTGTCAGTGATGGAGATGCCGGGATGGGTACCATCCGATGGGCACCATCCGATGGGCTGGTACTTTTCCACTGGGAGGGAGAGAGATTCCACCAGTGTGTGTGTGTGTGTGTGTGTGTCCTGCAGGGGAACTCAGGAAGCCGGTGCGGTCACGTGGTTCAAGGTGAGCCCTTGTGAGTCGGCCGGCCGGCCCGGCCGTTGTACCAGTGAAGCGGACACTAAATGTAAGGTCGTGTGGGAGGGGCGGTGCTCATGGAACTGCTTAGGTAGTTTGTACCCTCGCCCACGACGGTATGACACTGTGGTGCGACGGTACGATTTAGGGCGTTAGGGCTGGCTTTTGGCCTAATCCGTAATTAGGGTCGTGACGTCAGTAGGGTGGTAGTGCGTGGCCATAGACTTTCTGTCCTCACATACGACGAGATTTTGCCGTTGGTGCCGCACCTGCGCAAACCGGTCACTGGTGTTTTTCTGTGTAAAATGAAGATTGTGCGTGTGCGTGTCTGTGAGCTTGAATGCCAGCAACCCACGTTTATGTGAGGCACACAGAGAGAGAAAAAAATTAATGTGGGCCATAGAGGGGAACTTCAGAGCCACTGTAGTCTTAACGTACTCAGGGCTCTGTTCTTGTATAGTGCCTTTCAGTGTATATTTTTCAAGGCAACTTAGTTATTATGGACGATTTACAAAACTCGGCATAGTTTTTTTTTTTTTACCGAGTCGAACTGAGATGTTTTAGTAAATTGCTTGCCATAACAGAGGGCTTGGCACTGATATACAGTCGTGATGGCAGAGGGTCACGTGTGCCATCCTGGGGGAAATGTCAGGAGATTCTTGGACGGTGCCCCAGCAGGCACTACTGACGGAAAGGAGGAGACTTTGAACGCCAGGATCCAGCGGTTCAAGGTCTTTGTGTCTCTCCAGGATAGGGAAGTTGGTGGCTGGTTCGCTGTAGGCAGCGCGTGAGGAAGGTGTCACTGTTGAGGGTAAAGAACCTTGACTTCAGGGTTCCCTGGTGGCAGTGTGGGAGGGTGGCGGTGGCGCTGCTGCCGAGTGCTCCTGACGGAGGAAACCTTGCCTCCAGGATCTTATGGTCTTCCCAGGGTAGCAGGTCTTCTCGAAATCCTTGTACTTTTGCAGTCTGTTTTATTTGACGACTGTATGGCTGTTTGGCTTGCTGGTTGGCTGAGTGACGACAGTATAATAATACAAACTTGCCAATAGAGCCCAGTTCAGTGAAGGAATCTGTGGCAAACGTTATTGATTTTCCTCTGACACTGTGTTCTGTAGTGTTCCTTGTGGACAGCAGTGTAGGGCCAGAGGCACCGGTAAGGAGGAAATGGGGGAGAGGAAGGCTGTGGTTGTGGTCGAGTGGTTGTGAGTGTGAGGAGGAACTCTTGTGCAGATCCTCAAAGTTAAGCGTGTGGTAACGAAAGTGGACGTAGTCGACTGGGAAGAGGCAGTTGTCATCTAGGCATTCTCAAGGGGGTCCTGCCGCTTACATTAGAGAAACAGGGATTGTCAAGGGAACGTTCTCTTCCTCCTGCAAGACAACTGCCCGTGCGTGTGTTGCATTTTATAATGCGTTTGCGGTGATGTGTTTTATAGACGCCGCAGGGGGAATGATTAGATAAAACTAAGTGTTTACGTGAAGTTTGTGTGTGTTTGTGTGTTTGATAGATTTTGGCTAGAGGCTTGTAATGCTGTACGTACCGCGTGGACGTGCGGCACGTCTTGCGGATAGTAAACCCTTGACGTGTAACGTTAGGACGTCCTCCTTGACCACCATCTTTCGGTCAGGTTATCAGAGTTCAGGCCAGACCTAATATTATACTATTCAGGTCCTTGTGTTGGTTAAGTTGAGGGTTTTGGGTTTCTCGAGTTCTGAAAGGGTTGGTGGATGAAGTAGGTGGTGGCTTTGACTCGTGGTGGTGGAGGTTGTACGACGGTAAGCCATAGATCACCCGATATAATACACACTATAGACCGGTGGGTAAATTCTGTTCGTGTGTGTGTTGTTATATACGAGACCCGTGTGATTAGCTAGTCCTGAAGTTCATTTCTGCCCATTCTTCCAAGTCTAGTGTAAAGGTTTTAGCTTGAACCTTCTTCTTCTCTTCATGGACGACCTGATTTTGATTTTAGCGTTACGTGAGGTGAGAGACTTGGACAGGACCGACCCTGGCGACTGTCGGAGCCGAGCGGTGGTAACCAGGTAGACTCCAGGTAGAGGCATAAGAGCCTCTACGCCCCGCGTGTCGTGATGTCTTCTCACCAGTGTGTATGCTGGTCGCGGTACAGAGGTAGACCTGTTGTATAGCCATACGTCACTTGGTCGTTGGTGATACGGATGTAGGATCCAAGCCCTTGACGGGAACAATGGTCAACTCTCTGGCTCAGTTTCCTAACACCTGACTGATGCCGACATGGTTTTTGTCGGGGTCACACACACACACACACACACACACACACACACACACACACACACACACACACACCACCCCTTGAGGATGATGTGTGGTGGATGGCAGGGGTAGCTGGCTCCTGTGCGAGCCACCACCCACCTCAACCTTCTCCAACACTAAGAGGACGCCACGCCTACCAGTGCAGGTTCCACCACGTCCTGCAGCATGCCTCCATGGTTGTCCTGCCCCCAGCACTAACAGCACCATCATCCATGGCTGCCAACACTCCCCAGGTTCTTCCTTTCTCTCACACAGCTCCTGCTGTGACTGGGTCCTACTGCTTAGAAGAGCCAGGTGACAGACGACCTGATGGTCTGTGACCAGGTTATCTACCGGAGGACATTACATGGGAAAGCATAGATAACTGAGGACCTTATATTATCCAAGGCGAGATTATGTGTTGGAGGACAGTACATTGGGAAAGCCAGATAAGAGAACCTGATGGTTTGGGACAAGGTAACCCGCTGGAAGCCAGCATCCTACACTGGTGATCTACGGACAAAGACAAGACAGGGAGAAGATTCCCTCTGGTGTCACTGGATGGCTTATGAATAGGTCTAGGGCGGCGTAGAAACCCGTGGCTTGAGGAAGAGTTGTGTATCCAGGTCTGCGGTGTTTGTGGTGGTGATGGTGGTGGTGGTGGTGGGGGACGCTGTCGACTGGCCAAGGGCGGATGATGATGATGATGATGATGTTGACGGCGGGGGAACAATAGACGATGCCTGGGAGGCGGTTGTATACAGGGAACCCGGCCCTCCTGAAGGACACACTCGGTGTCCAGAGTGGAGTGGTGTTGAAGGTCGTGTCCGCCTGTTGTGTCACTCTCGACGGATAGGACAAAGTCACGCTTCTGAAAAAAAAAAAAATGAGAATGCAGTGTTGCACTCTGCCTGATTTAAGAAGGTCTTCGGTGAGGTAAAATATACACTATCACTTACCCTGATCAGTCTGAATGTGGTGCCTTCCAGTGAATGTTGTATGACTCGTCTCGAAAACCAATCGGGAAGAGCCCTTAGGCTCAAGAGGGGAGGGACCAGTGGACTCGAGACCTGAGAGAGAGAGAGAGAGAGAGAGAGAGAGAGAGAGAGAGAGAGAGAGAGAGGCGTAAGATTGTGATACGGTGGCAGTGGAACCTGTGAGGGAAGAGGTGAAATAGGGGTCTGGAATGAGGAGAGCTGGCATCTGCGTGGTCTTGAGAACTGTACCCTTGAGCTTCTCAGGGAATGGATCTCGTGAAGGGATGGGGCCTGGGGACCCTTCGATAGGACGCGAGGAACCAAATTGGAACAGTGGGAGGGACGGAGCTCAGCGCCTGGAGGTGTGAGGCAGCGGGAGGCGCGTGATGGGAGGAGCGCCTTCGCGAAACCGGTGACGTCGTATTATGAATCACGGCACAGGATTTCCTCTCTCTTTCTCTCTCTCTCTCTCTCTCTCTCTCTCTCTCTCTCTCTCTCTCTCTCTCTCTCTCTCTCTCTCTCTCAGGACTTGGTTGTTCTTATTGACGGTAAGAACAGAATATCAGCGAGAAGTAGAAGCAAAGGATGTTAATATCGTATGGAACTTTTTTTTTTCAAGGTCACGTCGCGCACGCCCGAGTGCAGAGTGACACACACACACCTTGCTTTGCGAGACTCCGTGAGGTAAAGACACAGTGAGGAAAGTGTATGATATCGAAGACACCCGATATCTCTGTTGTTATGGTTCGTTCCTACCATGTTGCAGTGTTAGATTGGAGCACATAGGCTGCGAGTCTCTCCCAAGCTGGATATGTGACGTAGAATTCAGAGTGAGGGAGAAATACAGATGGACTGTGGTAACAGTCTCTGTAGTGAGGGCGTTATTTCTTGAGTGAGTGGGAAGGTTCAGACGGTACGATCCATGAGCCCGGCGGTACGATCTTCGAACACGGTGGCGTGGCTTAGTGACCTTACCCCTTCATGGGTCAGGTCACAGGTAATTATATACCTGAGGGTGGCACCGTCGTATTGAAGGGCCCTGTGCCTGTGGCTCTTGTCGCATTCGAGCGAGAGAGAAGGACTTTAAATGAGAGAGTGTGTGGAAGTGAATGGTTCACTCAGATTGGAGACGCTGGCCAAGAATACCGAATGTACAGCCTTGAGCAGTTGGCACAGATCTCGGCCACTGTGTGTGTGTGTGTGTGTGTGTGCCGTACCCCTGCCCAGCTGATCCCATGACTCCCATCACAAAGGGTGTCAGGTGAACTTAAACAACCCCCCCCCCCTTCCCTCATCCTTGACACCACTTACAAGGATGGGTGTTGAACTATATCGTCAGCTCAGCATGAGTTCCCTTGACAATCATAAGTTAGCCATGGATGTCTTCCACTGACAGGGGATATCGGGTCAGCATGGGTCATGTGGCACCAGATATCCTGACCTGGTGACCTGCCACTGACCTCCTGCACCACCAGCATGTGAACTCGCGACACCTACCGTCTTTATGTATCTGCTGATGTCAGTTAACGTCTTGAGAAAGCTTGTCTCCTGGTGGACCGACCTTTGATCTTTACCCATACAAACTTGAGTTGTAACTGTGGAGATAATGAACGTTTGGTAATTTATATAACCTGACATAATCAGTAGATAAATCAGATAAACTGTCTTAATTTTAGATGCATTGAAGTAGCTAGCTAAACGGTAGAGAGACGTGTCGTAAACTACACCATTATTATTATTCCTGGGTTTTGTCTGTTTTACAGGAACTTGGGTGTAAAGTATAAGGATCACTTAACGGTAGAGGAAATTCATTTTGAAAATATATTTGATTGGGATGATCAGTTACCTTAATAATTCCGTCAATGATTCTTTTTGTTTATCCATGAAAATGATGTTGTGTCCTTATGTTGCCTTGGTAACACGGGGATCGCACGTCAGCATGGTGTGGAGGTTGAGGAGTCAGTCACCCAAGATGTTGGCGTCTGTTGGTGCTCCTCCCGTGGGGAGGTGTTGGCGTCTGTTGGTGCTCCTCCTGTTGGGAGGTGTTAGCGTCTGTTGGTGCTCCTCCCGTGGGAAGGTGTTGGCGTCTGTTGGTGCTCCTGTGGGGAGGTGTTGGCGTCTGTTGGTGCTCCTGTGGGGAGGTGTTGGCGTCTGTTGGTGCTCCTCCCGTGGGGAGGTGTTGGCGTCTGTTGGTGCTCCTCCTGTTGGGAGGTGTTGGCGTCTGTTGGTGCTCCTCCTGTAGGGAGGTGTTGGCGCCTGGCTTCCCTAACGCGGTGGCTTGGGTCATGGTGGCGCTTGACCTGATGTATTCGGGTCATGGTGGCACTACTGACTCACCACGCTGGGTCATGGTGACATCCCTGGTGGCCACTAATGGTATCAGTCCCCGAGTCTGCCCACTGACCAAGGGGCGGCCGCCCTTGCTCCACCTTCCCTCGCGACACCCCCTCTCCCCCGCATTAATCTCGTAAGCCCCCCACCCCCTTGCTTATCTAAAAGGAATGAGGTCAGTCACCACAAGTGATCTTTGTTTCCTGGTCAGATAGTACGGCGTGACGAAGGCCCTGGGAAGATATGGCAGTGTGTGTGTTTGAGGTGATTAAGAGAGGGACCCCGACTGGCTACAGCCATTGGTTATCTAACGGAACCCTCCAGATCTCTTGATGCGAGGCGATCTTTTTTTTTTTTTTTCACTATAGACTCGTGCGGCAGCCGCTGTCAAGGCTTCCTTTGTTAACGGAGGCGCCAGCCAACTACCCAGCCAGACCTCAGCATCAGCGATGGTACTGGAATTTTCCCCTACACACACACACACACACACACACACACACACACACACACACACACACACACACACACACACACCTAGAGATGAAATTGTTTTTCATCAACCCATGAAGTGCAAGGGCACGACTTTGGTCACGGCGGTACGATCCTTGTGTTCGATGGCACCTACAACCCCTTAGCTCGTCGGTACGACCTTTGGGTGTGGGGCGACTGACGTCTGGTTCAAGTGACCCAATCCCTAAGGATGAAGTGTCATCGTTTGGATCACTTGTCGATATTGCGACAGTCAAATTGTATCAGTGTATTTAACCTGAATATTTGACGTTACTGAATATTCCTATGAATATGCTGCTAGCCTTGGTGATGACGGAAGAGAGAATACTTACTACCCACGTATCTCCTGCGTGTTGTACAAAGCGACTGAGAAGAGACAGGAGCGGGGGGGTGAGGGCATCCATCCCTCATTTATCACCACTTGTTGAAACTTTGGATGAGGAGGAGGCAAGCACGGAAGTTTTCCTTTGTGGGTTTCAGTCCTCTCTTTGACGCTGCCTCGCCCAGCCTGAGGAAACGACCGAGAGTATTGAATATGATATTTAGATTATCGTAGGTACGCAGCAAACTGGTGATATCAGTTAAGTGCTACACATGAAATAGTAAACACGAGGATGGAACGTAACATTTATTAGTTTCTGGGAACAGTATATATATATATATATATATATATATATGGCAGTTGATTGATGGAGTACCACATTGGTTGATAACGAGGCCAGAGCTTACGTTCTTCTTGTCAGATTAGATGCGTGTGTTCCTTGGCGCGGCCGCCCTTGTCGTATGCTGCTCCCCACCTCTCTCTCTCTCTCTCTCTCTCTCTCTCTCTCTCTCTCTCTCTCTCTCTCTCTCTCTCTCTCTCGTGACCCCCACCTGTGCATCCGTTGGAGGATCACATTTCTTAGCTTTAATTGATTCCTGTGATTATTACATTGTTCTCTTAAGACGGAGGCCGACTGTCTCGGAGGGAGGGAGGGAGAGATGGATGTTGGTGTGTCGAACTGCATATATATATATAATTCGGGCAGACATGTCTTATGACCGGGTTGGATGAAAGTTACGTCTTGTTTGAGCCAACGAGCTAGAGAGTCGTAGAGCCGACGTCTTACGTCGTTGGGTGATGAAACACCAGACACCCGACGACACAAAACGTTGGCTCTACGTTTTGCGTCGTTGGGTGTTTGGTGTTTTTATACTTGGTCCGCGTAGGGGAAGATGGGGAAGAATGAGGTTTACTGGGGGTGGGCCTCCTCCTCCTCCTCCTCCTCCTCCTCCCCCCACTTTAGGCTGGGGTTCAGCGATCGTCCGGATTTCTTAGAATGTTGGTTGACACGTGTACGTAAAGCAAACAGTGTCACATGAACACCTCCCTGACTGTGCCAACGGGTCTCACCCAAAACACACACCTGTTGGTTCACGAATGCCACGTACAGATCCCTCTCTCTCTGTTTCTCACCCAGATTTCCCAGCGTGTCGACTATTAGCAGGACTGCCTGTTTCCCCTCACTCTCCCTCGCCCACACCTGCCGTCGTGGTGTCTGTCGTAGTGGTAACATATTTTGTCGTCGTAGTAGTGTGTGCGTGTGTGTAACTGGGACGAAACGTAGGTGGATGTTTTGAGACTATTAGGAATGCGTCTGTAGTGGTTGAGGAGTGGTGGAGGGCTGCCACTGTGTGTTGTATTGATGAAGTGTTGGAGGAACTCCTCCATAGGGCGTGGTGGTGTTGAGGAGGGTTGCCACAGGGTGTGGAGATGAGATGTGTTTGATATTTGTCACAGGGTGTGGTGGTGGTGAGGAGTGTTGGAGGGTCGTCATACGTTATGGTGGTGATGATTGCTGTCAAAGGGTGTGTTGGAGGGTTGCCACGTGGATGACACAGCTCCCAGGTAAGGATAACCTTAGGTAGAGGACCTAATGTGGTGGTGACGGACGTACAGGTAGCTCGCCAGTGGTGGTGGTGCGGTACGCAGCTGGGAGGGGCGGCCCCCATCCTTACATGACCGTTAGGTGTTTTTTTTTTTGATATCTCACTGTGACTGCTTATCAGGCACATGCCTCACTCCTCGTCCGTGCCCACGCTGGTAAACCCGTCCGCACGCACATACACACCTTCCTCAGGTAGATAGATCCGTCCGCACGTACATGCAATCTTCCTCCGGTGTATAGATCCGTCCGCACGTACTTATATCCATCTGCACGTCTTTACAGCCGTTTGGACCTGCACACACACTGCTCATCAGGTCAGTTATGGCCTTTCTAGTTGGGGTCAAAGACCTGTCATTCAAACTCAAGGGTCGTACCGTTGTGCTTAAGGGGCTAATTATATCTTACTTTTACGGGTCAGAGTTTGGTAACCAAACAGTCTTGTCTTCCCCTGATGTCGAGGTGTGATTTTTGTTGTTTGTCGCATGAGTCTGGAAATCTACGATCGGAGACTGAGAAAAAAAAAAATACAAAATGGACTAAGGCTCTGGACCATCTGTGCCTTAGTCGGAGAAATGTAAGAAAAGGTTTTGGTCCAGTTGTTTCTGGATGTCTCTTGGCTTCCTGCATGAGCTCATCTGTGCTATTCACCGGTCCTGTCGTGCATTCAGAGCCCAGTATGTGAAGGGAAGACGAGTGGCGAGGACTTACCTCCTGTCCTCCACCCTCCCAGGAGCACGTGGTTGTTACTGGGCAGACTAGAGGTGTTCTGCCTGGGGCACGGAGGTCCGACGGGCCAGGACATGGGAGGAGGGAGCTGTGGTATGAGAGAGGGGGAAGGGATCTGTGGTACAAGGGCGGGAGGGAGGGAGGGAGGTGGCGTGGGATGAAGGGTGACGGTGGATGAGATGGAGCATAAATAGGGGATGGGGGTCGAGTCCGTTAACGGCTGGAGGTTGATGGTAATAGAAGGAAGGGAGGGGGCGTAGGTGGAAGATGGTCGCCATTGCGCTTCCCAGGTACGACGCCATCACGATCAGACCCTGGACATTTTTTTTTTTTTTTTTTAGCACTCCGTAGCCCACAGGATGATGGGTAGGAATGCAGAGTGAAATAGCCGCTCTCGTTGCACTCATCAAAATCTATCTGGACGAGGGAGTTCAGAGCCGGTTAGAGGCGGGATGGTGCTCGCGTCACGCCGTGTTCCCTGCACCAAGATATGGGTGAATTATTCACACCAAAGACCAGCGATACGCTACACACCTCCCCGGACCCGACCGACCCCTCCTAGGCCTCTCCACCCATAGCCACCCTCCTCCAGCTTGCCATAGCCTCTCCAGCAACACTGGGACACACGTGTATAATGTGTCTCCTCGCATGGATAGTGTTAGCGGGCCGTGAGAGATCATAGTTACCGGAGGCGACCTACAGGCAAGCGCCAGGTGAGGTGGCGGCTCTCTTGATGAGGTGCGTCGCTTACCGAGCTCTCCCTCCATCACAAGGTTCTGATGATAAGTAGAGGGACACAGTGTGGCCGGTAGTCTTCCGCTTTCCCCCAGTGCACGTGGTACATCCTACCGTGCACGTGGTACATTGTTATAATGTGTGTGTGTGTGTCATGTGGTATGGGCGGTTGGTGTGTGCCGGCTGGTATATTGTGTTCCCAGGGAAGGGAGGGTTGGTTACAACCACGTGTCCCTGGACGACCGGGCTTCAGGGTCGCGTGGGTTGTGTATCCTGCTGTAAGGGTAAGGGATGGGGGGAAGGGGGATTTAAGGGCTCACGACACAAAAAAAATGGTTCAGTGAAACGTAAGGACTCTCTCTCTCTCTCTCTCTCTCTCTCTCTCTCTCTCTCTCTCTCTCTCTCTCTCTCTCTCTCTCTCTCTCTCTCTCTCTCTTAAGGACTCTCTCTCTCTCTCTCTCTCTCTCTCTCTCTCTCTCTCTCTCTCTCTCTCTCTCTCTCTCTCTCTCTCTCTCTCTCTCTCTCATACTGTCCTTGCACCGTAAAGTACCAGACGGAAGCTTATGTTCTGAAGCAGTAACGGCCGACCGTCCATACATACATACATACCCCCCCCCCCCCCCCCCCCCCCTCGATAGGTACTTCAGAACCTCCTTCGAGACCCGGTGCTGGACGGTGGGAGGTGGTGAGGTGAGGTTCTCGTGTGGCTGGTGGTGGTGGCTTCAGGTTGGGGGGGGGGGGGGGGTTTAGAGCCAGGTTGGCACCACTGCTGGTGATGCTGGCAACATCGATCCACGAGTGAACCACACAGCCCACTCCTGCTGTAGCAACAGCACCCATCCCAATATATATATATATATATATATATATATATATATATATATATATATATATATATATATATATATATATATATATATTTGTGTGTGTGTGTGTGTAATATATATATATTGTAGTTACCCCAACACCGCCTTCTTAGGAGGAGTCCCGATGTGGTCTAGGACGTCTTTCCAAATTCATACATTCACTTTTGATAGGAATATTAAGGTAATTTCAGAGAGCGGAAGCTTTTCGAATATTTTATTAGATTTGCCGACCACTCCGGGTATCTTAGTGTTAGAACCATCTGTCTGCCATCTGTCCTAAGACCATCTACCAGTCCATATGTCATAGAGCGGTCTATCTGTACATCTGTCTCAGTACCCTCGGCATCCTGTGCCTGACCATCTATCATAGGAACCCGCTATCTATCCATCTGTGTTAGGTACACTCTACCTCTCCATCTGTCGTAGATCATACAACCCTCTCTCTGTCCATATGTCATAGCATCCTATCCATATGTCATAGCACCCTACTCCTATCCATATGTCATAGCATCCTACTCCTATCCATCTGTCATAGGGACCCTCTCTCTATCCGTTCATCTGTCTTAGTACCCTCTTGGCTAGAGTAAATCCTGGGTGTCTGCAGAACCAGTGGTTCGTTCTCTGGTGTCCGCTGGAGGTGGTCGTGCAACAGAATCCCAGGGAAGAACCGGGCGATGGGGTTCATCCTGTTCTCTCTGGGGGGGGGGGGGGGGGAGCCACAGGGGGAGAACCAGAGGTCACCTTGTATTGTCCCGTTTGTAATGAGGGACCAGCAGGTCATCAGCTTGTTGGGTCCGGCTAGAACAAGCGTTACCTACAGTGCTGTTCGTAGACGGTGGACGGGGTGATGGTGGCCGTTAATGGCATTCGCAGTCACACGTTGAAGGTGTCACCCGTCGCCCGGCCTGATCTAGCGCCACAGAATTATGATTACCGACCCGTCGTTGAGACAACCACCTGCTGGAGGTGCGAATGGTGTGGCACTTCAACCACCTGCAGAAGATGATCGGGTGCCAGCAACTCCCCTGGGGAATGTAGGGCGTAGTGAGCGTGGCCGCACTAGGTGAGCATCACCTAAGCGCCACCTGGAGAGGACTCTGGCATCATCGTCATGGTCATCATCAGTACTCTGGAGAGATGCAGGTGCCGGGCGGCCCGGGTCTGAGCGGTTGGCACGCCTGCTGAGGCGTGTGGGTGGCAATAGTAGGTAGATGATGCTGGCACCGAGGATGCCTCCGACTCCCCAGGGGTCGGGAACTCGGAGGTCGCCCTCGCCTGACCTCGCCCACTAGATGTTGTTGCTGCTCGACCCCCCACCTACGTACTTACCTGCGGTTGTATTGGCTTGACCTTTACACCTCAGGGCTTCGTCAACCACAGCAAAGGCTTCAGCATTCGCGTCGGATTACCTGCGTTTGATTTATTATGTGTACAGTACGGGGAGAAAGTTCTACCCTCGCAGGGAGGCGGCCCAAGTCTGTCCGTAAGGCTGGGAGTGTATGTAACTGGTGGATGGAGGGAGTATGGTGGTGTGATGTGGGCTGATGAGGGTGATAGCAGATGTTTAATGGGGATGGGCTGCCATGCCCGCTTATCTCATCGGTTTTCAGTATGATAAATGATAATAATAACAAGTAATAATCATGGTTATATCCGTGTGGAGGGGTGGGGGACAGGATGTAGAGATAGATTTCCTTGGCAGTGGAGATCAGGATGTAATTAATCGTTTGTACAGTACAGGGAGGAATGGAATTCTGATATTTGCCAGCAGAGTTTATACTCCTTACTGTTGTTTTCCGGAGGTGGTGCCCTTGTGCCAAGCCTCGAACTCTGGTATACATGTTTTAACATGTCTTTAGAGACATCACCGTCTGCATCACCTCGCACAAGTTTCAGTCTCCTCGTAAGATTAATGTCAAGTATTTCGTCCTCAGTGCTGGGTATACCAAGTTCCCTCGGCATGTGGAGTACTCTAGTGGTTTTGGGGGGCAACTAAGTATGATTGCTACGGCTTCATTTTGCGTTTCTTCCAAGTCTGTTGATACCTTTCTTGTTATGCAGGACTGCAGCTGGTGCGTGGTGATATGTTAGAGGCCCTATAGCACAAGCTAAGTACATCATTTTAGCGGGTGTAATATTTACACCATGATTAGTCTGACCAAGACCCTTTTGTGGCCTCTGTAATCCTTTTACGCTATCGCTCATAGGATGAGCTAGGGGTGCGCAGTAAATATGCCGGGAGATACCGGCACAAATCAATCTCGGGTCCCTCTCTCTGACACAGGTCCCTGTAGCTGTATGTTGTGTTGGTAGCCTTTGAGCGCCTCTGAACTTCCGCCTCGCCTTGCACTAATGACGCCAGATTTGGCGCCGTCTTTTGCCTGTCGAAGGTGTTTTTTTTTTATTATTATTTCTCTTCTTTTGGCCTTGAGGGTTAATGCGTAGGCCGCATGGGATTGACTGAGGATTCGCAGCGGCCGTGTGTGTAGGTACATTGCCAACCGTAAGTAAGCCTGGGAAGAAAGTTTTTCCCCTCAAGAGTTTTCAGATATTGACTGAGGTTGACCGGTTTATTTTAGGGAAAGGGTAAAGGGACTTCCTATAAGTTTTCATGTTGAGGGAGAGGGACGAGTTTCGTGAGGTGCTTTCCTCAGGTCGTCTCATTTAGGTATGTCGGAGAATGGCTGAAGCACGTCGGGTGGTGGTGTTGGCGAGTAAAGGATGACTGACCTACCTTTCGACACCCAGTCTCTCTTGACGACATGGGGGTCGGGCGAGATTCTTCTTCTCACTCATCGTTTTCTGTTTTCACTGTGCTGGTTCTTGTGATCCATGTCACTGCTCTCTCTCTCTCTCTCTCTCTCTCTCTCTCTCTCTCTCTCTCTCTCTCTCTCTCTCTCTCTCTCTCTCTCTCTCTCTCTCTCTCTCTCTCAACCATCCTTTCCTTTGTCACACCAGTCTGCCCTTCGCTTCCCCACTTTAGTTTCGTGGTTTGCGAGTAGTGTTGGTGGGGTGAGGGTGCAAGTGTGTGTAGCGTGTTTGCATGGTAGTGGCATAGATGGCACGCTCCATCTAGTCTGGGAGCGCACCATTACGCCTCATCACTGCTGTCCTTGCACTCCCTCCAGCACACCTGAAACCAATCATCTGCGGACCATTTTCTTCTTGTGTCGAAGGTTCCGGTCAACAGACGAAAGTCGATCGGAGTGTCCAGAACCGAAATGGAACACGGAGAAGGGTTAAGGAGAGGAGAAGGAGGAAAATGACTCGCGGGAAGTGAAAAACCTGTCCGTTAAAAAGGGGGAGCGGAAAAGACGTGGAAAGGTGGTGTTCCACATCTTACCGATTTACGGAAAAGGTGAGGTGGAAGATGTTCGAAAAGACCTGAGAAGGTAAAGAATTCCAAAACTCGGCGGTGTAGGGAAAGAAACAAACATTGATCTCTTTCAGGTGAAGTTCATACGAATTTCACATCTACAGTTAGGGACTCTTGAATCGGCCTCACATCTGGTGACATTTATTTTTTGAGAGAGAGAGAGTGAACTCTTGGCACAACGTAAACATTGCATAGATTTCTTCATTCTTTGGCAACCTTGTCCTTGTGTCGAGAGTACCACTGAGGACGATTATACTTGATCATAATGTATTTAGTAGTTGTACCATTTTTACCTTGAGGGCAGTTGTGTATTTCATGACGTATCTGCGCGGCTGTAAGCACAGCTCACTTTCACCCAACAAACGTCTGAAGTAAACACGGTTACAAATCCGACACACACATTTTGTGCTAAAGTCTGCAGGGGGTAAAAGAAAAAGGCATCACACGTAAGCCACCATCCATCCATCCAAACACCAGTATAACCTACAAACCTTGCATATGTGCACTCCCATGTGCCTTTCCATATCCATCCCACGCTGATGTGCTCCTTCTAGCTTAGTTTATAGTCCAGAGTTATACCGAGAAGCTTAATGGATTGAACAAACTGGAGGGGACTGAGGCCTTGTGAGACAGCATGGGGTGGGACAGGGGTGGAAGCTCACGGGATTGAACTACCTGCAGGGGACTGGGGCCTTGAGACAGTATGGGGTGGGACAGGGGTGGAAGCTTACGGGATTGAACTACCTGCAGGGGACTGGGGCCTTGAGACAGTATGGGGTGGGACAGGGGTGGAAGCTTACGGGATTGAACTACCTGCAGGGGACTGGGGCCTTGTTAGACAGTATTGAGTGGGACAGGGCTGGAAGCTTTGTGGACTGAAGAACCTGGAGGGGGCTGGGGCTAAGTGAGACACTAGGGGGTGGAACATGTGTTGGAAATGAGGTCGATGGGCATAACTACGGTGTTATGAGCGAGGCCGTTGGCGGTGGTCCAGTTTTCTGAGTGCGCTGTGGAGAGCCATGTAGTCGGGGGAGGTGTTGTCATACGTCAGTGCACTTAGTCCATTAGGATAAGGGCATCATCGATTACAGGGTGGGAGGCTAGTACACGACTCCCACACGTATTACGCCGTGTGGGACGCCGCAGGTGGGGAGGGCTGCTGTGTGGTGGAGATGGTCCTTTCAGAAGTGCACAGGGCCCCGTCGACACTCGCTGTGGGATGAAACTTCGCCTCACCCCAAGTTTGATGGCTGGTTAATGATTGTGTTAGCTGGCAAGGTCGATCGCTTCGTTGAAGTGTGTGTGTGTGTATAGAGGAGCAGTGTGGGAGTGTTCGATTGAACAATGTGGTGAGAGTAATGTGTGTGTGTTTCTATGGCCATGGTTGGGGTCGGGCGGAGAGTGAGAGTAGCAGTGTAGGGCGTGTGTACCGTATGACACGGGGATGGGTGGTGTGGCTCCCCTTCACCCCAGCCACTGGTGGTACAGGCGGGCCCTTGTTTTTTCTCTCTCTCTTTCTCATCTTCAGCCAACGGGCTCTACCACCTACTTGGAGGGCCCTGGGGTGCAGACAGAGAGAGGAGAAAAAAAAGATGAAGATTGTGGCCAGGAGTGAGAGTAACGGAACGTGAGCGATCTAGGCTCGCCGGAGAACGAAGGGAAGAAAGAATAAGAAAGGGATGGAAGGTATGACCCATCAAGGGAGAGAAGGACCGGGTGGGCCTTGCGGCTGACGATGGTGAGGGTGTGTTGAGATATAACTCCTGGCAAGGGTCCTCCTCGCCTGAGGCTGTGCTTGGTGGGTGTTGGTAGCCTGTGGTGCGGTGTTACCAGAGTGACCTGGACGGGAGCCAGTGGGTGGATGGGTGTGTGTTGGCACCACTTGGCCTAAACCCCCCCCCCCCCCCTGTCTGGCACCCACCTCCCGTTCCCTCCCGCTCTCTCTTAAGTTCCCTCCGTATTGGTCGCTCTCTTCCCTCCTCCTCCTCCCCTCCCTCCCTCCCTCCCTCCCTGCTACTGACCCACCTCTCATTTATTCCGTCTGCTCTCTCTCTCTCTCTCTCTCTCTCTCTCTCTCTCTCTCTCTCTCTCTCTCTCTCTCTCTCTCTCTCTCTCTCTCTCTCTCTCTCTCCATCCATCCTTCCTTGAGAGCTGAACGCAACAAGAAGCTTGATGGAATGATCACCCAGCTTTAAGACTACCTGAAGCCCGGTCGGTTGGGGGGGCGGGGGGGGGCGGAGTCTGGATGAATAAATGGTGAGGGCCGCTGCCCCCACCCCTGGTTGGTCAAGAGGTGAAGCAGTGTCTTGGTTAACATGAACCTTCGTATTCCCTTTCATTTCGTGCTGATTTGTGACAACATGGCGTTGAATACACACACCTCATTACGGTAGATTTTTATCTGCTTACTGATTGACGATTATTAATTAAATAGGTTGGAGGTCGAGACCTCAGTTGGAAAGGATGCGAGGCGATAAGACCGATAAGGCTGGGAACTAGGCAGTGGCCACCTGGTGGTAGTGGTTCTCAGGGCCAGTGGTAGTAGTGTTTCTCAGGGCCAGTGGTAGTAGTGTTTCTCAGGGCCAGTGGTAGTAGTGTTTCTCAGGGCAGGTGATTGGTAGTGTTTCTCATGCCATGTTGCTGGCCAGTATGTTGTTGATGATGATGCGTGGACCAGATGGCGAGTAAAAGGCTCTCTTCCTTCTCAACAAAGAAGTTTGCGTCCGTCCTGTCTTTTTCGGTCGTACGGCATTTGTCTGTTAACTGTATTTCCCAGGATGGCTGACTGGTATGTTAGACCTATGCTTGAGGAAGAGAGACATCAAGTCCTCGCTATTTCACATGCGTGTGGTGTGCGTGTGTCTTTGTGCTTGTGTTATGCGTTCTACTCTTGTTTACACGGTATCTCGCGGCTGGTTGACTGGATATGGACCAGATTTCTACCACAGATACATCACACATATTAAATACCCGAGTAACTTTTTCAGGCAGGAGTAAAAGGTCAAGGTCACAGTGCCTTGTGAACTAAGATGCTAATAAATGCTTTTCTAGCCGATATCCCTTGACTGGGTGTTTAGAAATTGATCAGACTTACAACACAGACGCTGCCTTCGAACTTCCACACCTGGTCAAGTTCCAAAGGTTATGGGTGTAAGGTTAAGGTCACCAAGAGATATTTAGAGCAGAGGTACAAAAGCAAGTGGAATGGGATTACGTGTTATGCAAGCATGTTCTCTTGTTCAGTTTAATCTCAACACTTGCTAAAGCCCCTAATTCTGGTTCCCCAGTGAACACTCCCCCCCCCCCCCCCCCCCCCCCAAGTACACCCGACTCCACATCTACCATTACACCTGACTTTCCCCCCCTTCCCTCACAACCTGCATGTATTTTTAGTGCTCCGGTAGCCAGCCACCGGTAAGACTACTGTATCTCAACACCCCACCACCACCACCACAGTGGAACTTCTTCAGCCATCGACTTCCAAATTCCACTCTCCACTTAAACCCTCCCCCCTCTCTCCCCCACAACTAACCCTCCTTGACTGCTCCACCATCCACATACGTAGATCCTACTCCACAGCACAGCAAGGTTTGTCCCACAAGCCCCACCTGCTCTCTCTCTCTCTCTCTCTCTCTCTCTCTCTCTCTCTCTCTCTCTCTCTCTCTCTCTCTCTCTCTCTCTCTCTCTCTCTCCTTCTCGCCACTAACCAGCGGCTCCGTTAAGCCATTACTGAACGTTTTCCTTTGGCGCCTCCGTCTCCTCTACGTGCCACTTTCTATCCCCCGAGAAAGAATCATTTTAGACCTGACACTGTCTTAAGACGCTGCCCAGAGAAGGCGAGGATTGTGAGCAACGTGAGATCGTGAATGATGATGACCCCTTTGACTGTGAAGGTGAGACTTGTGAGGAACATCTGGCGGTGGCAAGACATGAATGAGAGAGTAGTTCCATATATATATATATATATATATATATATATATATATATATATATATATATATATATATATATATATACACACACACACACACACACACACACACACACAGTATTGATATAGGGGGATGGGGAATGGTGTCTGGTCGTGAGGTATAACTGAAGCGACTGGAAAGAAATGAGCATAAAAGTACGTGGAGGATTGGTGAACATTGTGGCCCAGGGGAACTTGTTTTGGTATGCAGCACCGGATGGGGGAAGGGGGGGGGGGAACTTTGCTTCAAACCATCTCTTGAAATTCCTGTCTTATATTTCAGTCATACAGATAACGACATGAACGCTTGGCAACATTAGCATCAGTAATTGCCACCAAGAGTGAAGCAGTTGGAGCAGACTACCTCCCGCCAGCAGGAGCAACAGCTGTTTCAGCAGCACCCATCAAGGCCAGCAGTATAGAAGCACCTCACTCCCTCCCTCTCTCGGAGCAACACAGTATCGTGCTGGCCTCAATATTCACCCGGGAACTCTGCTGATAAGAGGCAAACAGTTGGCACGGGCTCCGCTCCTCCTCTACTCATACGCTGCCAACGTATTGGCGATATTTTTTTTTTTCTGAAAATGAGAGCCTAGTGAAGATAAAATTTCAGCGAAAAATTAATATTTAGTGACCGTAAGTCTAGGGTGTAGTGGAGATTAGGAAGTGGTGAAGTTGATGTTGACGAAAAGGATGGACTTAATACTTGTTGGTGGAGATGAGGGTGTACTTGATATGTATGTTAGTGAAGATGTAGTTAGTGAAGATGAAGGTGTGATTAGTATGTTTGTTAGTGAAGATGGCCATTATTTTTCCTGACCCCTAACATTATCCAATCTAGGTTTAATATCGGCCGGCCGATGCTAGTAATGATGATAATATTTATGATTACCGGTTTTTTTTATGAACTTCCGCCAGAGGTTTGAAAATATACCGATATAAGACGGTACAGACAACAGGGGTGTAAGAAGCAGGTTAAATGGACAGTCTTTACTTACAACACTGGATGGCGGTCTACTGATTAGTGATGGTGTTTACAGTGGTTAGGATGGGGTTGTTCCTGTAGCCGTCTGCACCAGCTCGGGTGGGTATGATTGGGTTGTAGTTCCCAGCTGTAACCCTTGGACGAAGGATCTCTGACGGCAGGTGGCGATGGCAAGTATGAGGTTCAGGCGATGGATAGAGATTCCGGAGGACCTTTGTGTTGAGCGCCTCTTGATAGGTGGTGTAAGAGGGACCGAGGGTGATTATCCATGCACTTTTCTACTTCTTTTCCGAAAGCCCCTTTTCGTGTGATGGATCAGGAGGAAGACCAGTCCCAAAATGAAAGGAAGTGTATGTGTGTGTGTGTGTGAGTTGAGGGCGCGGGTCAGTATGGGTAGTGTTGCTGGGGTAACAGAGGCTCGGAAGCCAGTATTATTAGCTTGCGGCCACCGGTGCCACCTCTCCCACCGCTCGCCCCTGCTAACGCGCTCCGACACGGCGCGGGAGGGAAGGCTCACGTGTCCCCACGCACGGCACGGACGGCTGTATGTGACTCTCTCCCTTCCTCCGCTGCCAGAATTACATGGTGGAGTAAGCGACCCCCCACACCCGTGTGCCCTTCACCCACACTGTCACAGAAATACTTCTGTGTATATACTGAGGCAAATAAAGTTCTTAAATGATAAATGTGTATGTACTGAGGTAAATACAGTCTTTAACTTGTGAATGTGTATATGCTGAGGCAAATAAAGTCTGTAAATCGTAAATCATTAATTCCTTAATCTACCACTCTAGTCACGGAACATGTCTCCCATCCCATGTAGGCCACTTGCCAAGTATGATCAGTGCAAGACGTATCAAAGACACAAGACAAGTGTTTTGAATTTAGGGAGGTGTACGCAATGGGTGAATGTGAGGTCAGTTACAGTTACATAGAATTACAGATACACAGACCACATGGTCGAGTGGAGGTGGTCTGGCCTTGACGCAGCTAAAAAGAAAAAAAACCTACTCTCTCTGTAAAAGCAGTAAAAGAAAAAGATAGAAAACAAAGCAAATCCTCACTCTTCATCCTGCTCTCCGCGCCCTCTGGGAACACGCAGGGCGGATAGTAGGTAGAAAGAATGCCTCGCACAACCAACATGCTGGAGGGAATTTTCATAGGAAGGTTAGAAGGTAGAATGAACGTGAATATGTCATTCATCCCATCACCAAATACGAGCGCAGGCATACCCCACTTGTTGTTATAAAGATGACAGTAAGAATAAACTTCTGAGCCGGTCTCTGAAGGCGGAATGAGGGCCTCCATGAATTTGGTACACAGGCATCAGCATATCCCAGGATGGGTCAGTACCCATACGTGTGTGTGTGTGTGTGTGTGTGTGTGTGTGTGTGTGTAGACAGTAGAGTAATTATACGAGTTGGATGTTCAGAGGTAGGCTGAGGGGATTATTGCATTACACGCAGACGTTCTGCTGTAAAGCACGTCAGAGAGAGAGAGAGAGAGAGAGAGAGAGAGAGAGAGAGAGAGAGAATGTGTGTGCATGTGTGGTAAATTAAGCTTACGTGCATGAACTAATGTATCGAAAAGTTGCGATGGTAGAAGTTTAGATGAACGTTGAAGCAGTGATCTTAACAGCCAGACTATGAGATCATGTCAGGTGGTTCGGTAAAAAAAAAAAAAAAAAAAAAAAACTTACCACAGTTGATAATTCAGGGTTTTACAGGAGGCATTCGTTGGTCGCGTCCCTCACAGAATGATTAATTATCGTATCTGAAGTGTTGTGGTTAACATAAGGATCGCAGTTGGTTCTTTCAGTTTTGATATCGATGTGATAGCGAGGGCATGCGAGAGATGAGAAAATGAAGGGAGAAGACTTGGGAGGAACGTTGGCGAGGGCGGGGCGTGTTGGCTGCCTCCCCTCCTCACTACCAGTGGCTGTGTTTGGCCTGGCAGACAGGCAGGGCCACCTGCTGCACGCCCGCCTCCAACACACCGTTCACCAACATCTCCATGAACCAGAGACCACCACCACCACCATCAACAAGTATCAACACACACACACACACACACACACACACACACACACACACACACACACACACAGACAGACACCAATCAGTACAAATAGGTAATTAAACATATAGTGTGGTGGTCAAGTGTTTGTACTGACTGATTCATTAAGTCGTATACTACGTTCGTGGGTTTACAGGACTCTAGGTTAGCAAGATGATGATAGAGGAATGAGGTCTCCGGGTCGAAGGCCAGTGGGGAATCACAGTGACAGCAAAACCCCGGGTTTTATCAGCTGGTGTATATACCCACCGCTAGATATGTAGGTGATAACACCGATGTTAGTAATTCTGATGAGTAATAATGTGTTATCTGGGATTTTTTTTTTTTTTTTTTTAGATGAAGGTGTGTATGCGTGTGTGGTGAGGTGGTTGCTGGCTGTGTGATTAGCTGCTCTGTTCGCCAGGAGGTGTGGGAGTCAGACAGAGGCTACCTGACGGGGGGAGGTTCTCCATGCCTTGCCTTGGTTCTCAACCAGACACGTCCGCCTCACGTGTGACTCATAGCACTGCCAGAACACCATCGACTTCGAGTAGAGATATTGAGATTCGGTGTCTATTATTATTTATGATGATGTCTGCACCCTAGTATTGCTGCAATGAATTTTTATTTTTATGTTAGCTCCGTGACGATTGTTCCTACCTACTTGACTCTCTCTCTCTCTCTCTCTCTCTCTCTCTCTCTCTCTCTCTCTCTCTCTCTCTCTCTCTCTCTCTCTCTCTCTCTCTCACGCCTTTGCGAGCTTGCGTCGTGAACAGATGGACAACAGCCTCATGCACACACCTTAACTCCCAGCTGTCGTACAATGCGTACCGAAACCATATAGTCTGTCGTCCGTAGACGACCCCCCCCCCCCCCCAACACACACACACACACACACACACACACACGCACACACTCACTCACTACTTGTTAGTGTACCTGAGCCGCTTCACATGCCCTGATTTAGCCCGCCGACAGCAAGTCGCCTCCCATATATGACATAGCTACAGGTTTCCATCAGACGCATCAGGCCCCTGTACTGCAAAGCTGTCCATACTCCATATGTTCCATTTCCTTCTCTGTCCCCACTACCACGTCACTCATACCCTCAGTATGGCCGGAGTTTGTCAGCTTGCACTGATCAGCACACCCAACTTCGTTCTCTTCTTGCATTCAAAACTCAAAACTGGCGTCCAGAAAACACTGTCGGGACTACCACTTCACCTTCAGATACACCCACGTCTGCCTTTACAGACGCTGGTCTTTCCTTCCACACGCTCCCTAATGCTCGCAGAAACTTACTCCTCTTGTATTATGCGACTTGCTTCATTCCCCGTGGTACCCATCTGCTGCCACGTCTGTTCCCAGGAACTTGAAGCACTGTACACCCTAGCAGGTCCTCCCTATTTAGTCTCACTCAGACCATCATGTCTCATCCCCTTATTGTACCATATTACCTTAGTCTAGCAGTTACTCTTTAACCCTCCTCTTCCTCTGCAACACTCTTCCACACTTTACCTACCCCTTTCAGACCACCAGCTGAGGTAAGTCATTCGCAAGAAAAAAAAAATGATTTGACTTCTACGCCCTAGCACTCTGCCAGCACGCTGCAGACCTCTGCCCTTTACTTCATCATGAACCTCCTCAGATTAACCCCCTTCACTCCGTCCGTAAATAGGCTAGGCAGCTCTAGTGACATCACACATCGTTGAGGCAGACCATCCCCTCACCCTTTCTACTGGAAAGCATTTCTTTCTCCAGTAAAACTCACTCGATGCGATTCGTGGCCTCTTTGTGTTTATACATTTACTGCTATATATTTTCATCTTTGGGGCGCGATGGCAACGAACCCCAGTGCATGGCGTTGCGACCCTTGACCGGTGCGACTGTTCTGGTACGATGTTGTGACGCCGTCGCGCGAAAAGGGTCGCAGCACGGTCGTGCCTGCGGCATTTAAAAGCAGTATAAGCACGGCATCAGCCTGAGGCGTGCACGTTACACGTTCATCAGTAGCGTGGAACGGTGGCCAAAATTAGAGGCGTCCTGTCAGGTGGTGTTGGACCCAGTGCTTTGTTGAGCTTCTGAGACCATAGGCGTAGTTCGTCTTGCTGCGCCATACCTCCACCACAGAGAAACCATATACGCACAATGTGTGTGGTTTCTATTTGCGCGTTACGGGGAGACAGTTTTGCGCAGTGTAGCCCCATGTCTTAACCTTGTATGAATGTATGATATACACACACAGCAGCAGCAGCCTATGCCAGGTACCCATTTATCGACCGGCCGTGAGAGGAGGATCAACACCTGGGTTGGGTGTAGGCCGACTGCCACGCCGGGGATTTGAACCCTTGCGGGTCCGATCCCAGGTTGGCCCAAGCTAACCACTACACCACAGAGGCCCATGTGTGTGTGTGTGTGTGTGTGTGTGAAGGCGTATTGTGTGCTCATATACCTGTATGTTGCCTTCAAGCGTGTGATACTCAGACGCTCTTATGTTTGTAAATACACGGGTTTGGTAAGAGCGTTCTTGTGTGTGTTTATGTAGGTCAAGGGAAGAGAAGCGACAGGTCCGAGAGAGAGAGAGAGAGAGAGAGAGAGAGAGAGAGAGAGAGAGAGAGAGAGAGAGAGACTCAGCTGGTCAAGGACCAGTGCGGGTGATGCCGGAATCACCCACCTCATCCCTGCTCCTGCGCAGGTGCAGGTGTGCACCTCGTCACGTACGGTGCGCCTCTCAATCGTAATGTTATCGTTCCACCTCAGTCGTATGCAAACGAATGTTGAAAAATCCAACTAAGAACGAGATCTGGCTGCTTCAGGAGGGGGGATGAGTTTGGGTAAGTATCTTGCTTTGACGACGTCACATATACGTAAGGTCTTCCTTTTGTGTACATCAATCAGCTGGTCTGCCACACGTAGTAGTGGAAGCTGGGTTAGTTTACGAAGGAGCACCTGGTTTATGGTAACACTAGTACGCACCGGGCACCACCAGCCACCACCAGCATCATCTCCATGACACCGATAACTAAGTCTGCCTCTTTGATAAACCGAGAGAGAGAGAGAGAGAGAGAGAGAGAGAGAGAGAGAGAGAGAGAGAGAGAGAGAGAGAGAGAGAGAGATCTGGTCCGATTTTGAAGACACACCACTACGTAATGTTATAAAAGATAGATCCGTGTCCTTGTCGAGAACTGTTCTGACGTGTAGGAAGGTTGTGGCTCTACATTACTCGGCTGAATCGAGTGCAAAGGTTTTGGTTCCTCTGTCTACGTCTGTACGTACACATGACTCACCGTCTGCTCCGGAGAGCTCGGCTGGTCTTGAGCGCGCGCGCCCCCTGCCATTAATGCTTGAGCTCTGCACTTCTGTTGAGTATCATGATTACATTGCAGCCGTTGGCAGCAGCTCTAGGCTTCTCCGTTGTAAATCTCTCTCTCTCTCTCTCTCTCTCTCTCTCTCTCTCTCTCTCTCTCTCTCTCTCTCTCTCTCTCCAACATCCCCTACACGGCAAAGCTGTGGAACTCTATTACCTTCTCAAGTCTAACCAGTAACCCTTGCGATCCTGTCTCTCTGTAAGGCACGTTTGTTTCTTTCGCAGTGAAACAAAAGCTAGAGTGTTCTGTTGACTTCTTTGCCTCTATAGTCTGTTTTTAATATCATGTTTCATTGACGGGCTGGTGGCCACCTGGATCAGGGCTCCTGTATGTGACCGGAGTCTTGAACGTGATTTTTTTTTGCCACGGTTGCCAATTGTAATCAACGTTATCCCCGGATCTAACGGCAGTGCCTTTGAGTATTTCTTATCAGCATGTGTGGACGTGGCTTATTTTTTACGTAGTTGCGTCGATGACGCGTTTTCGGTTGGGCCTGACAACTTGGGACCGGACTGGTACAGGTCATAGGCGACGTGTGCATTGGTGGCTGTCTTGCCAGGATTTCCCTGCGGTGACGCGTATGGGTCCTGTCAAGAAACCGTCGCGACGATGCCGGTGGTGTGGTGTGGGAGGCACGCCACCTGTGGCACTCCGTTTGGAGGTCACGGCTGCTGGTACTTGGGAGGGCGTGTGTTGAGGGGAGGTCGTCAGCTGGAGGGCGGGTGATGGTGGCGGTAGTGTTACCATGAGAGGAGGAGGAGTTGGTGGTGGTGGTGGTGCGGTGCCACAGCGGCGGAGGGGGAGGAGGCAGTGTGATGGGGGGGGGGGGGGGGGGGGGGAGTTGTACGTTTTAGTACTGGCGCACTCAACCACCCATCCCCTACCTCCTGCTTTCTCCCCCACAACCTCCACCCGTCTACCGCACTTCTTCCCCCTTCCCAGTTGTTGGTCCTCCTGATGCACGACCTTCCTCCCCCAATGTTGGTTCTTCTTCCCCTCTTCGTCGGGTCTGCGACTTGAATTATACCAGTTTTTCCTCCCAGTTGCTGGTTTACAAAACCACCTCCTTCCAGTTGGCTGTGCCACCTACCGCCAGATAACAGTTACCGCCATACACACCTGTTGCTAGACACACCTGCCGCCAGACAGTAAAGTAGGTTGGTGGCCGCTGGATCAATGTCTCATGCTTCTCTTTTCTTATTGCTGTGTTACTGTTGGCTCACATGCTGTGGCTGTGGGCTTACGGCTCCTGTGCTGCTAGGTTATGACTGTTCTGTTGTTACGGCTGTACCGTTAGGTTATGTCTTCTGTTGTTACGGCTGTACCGCTAGGATATGTCTTCTGTTGTTACGGCTATACCGCTAGGTTGTTTTCTGTTGTTACGACTGTACCGCTAGGTTATGTCTTCTGCTGTTACGGCTGTAACGCTAGGTTATGTTTTCTGTTGTTACTGCTGTACCGCTAGGTTATGACTTCTGTTGTTACTGCTGTACCGCTACGTTATGACTTCTGTCGTTACGGCTGTACCGCTACGTTATGACTTCTGTTGTTTCAGCTAGGTTATGGGTGTTCTGTTGTTACGGCTAGGTTATGACATGTTGTTACGGCTGTGCTGCTAACTTATGGTTGTGGTATTGTTACTGCTGTACCTCCTAGGTTACGAATGTATTGTTATTGCTTTACTGCTGTGTTATTGTTAATCTGTACCGCTAGGTTATGGGTGTTATCTATACTGCTGTAACGCTTGGTTATGCCTGTTTTGTTGTTACGGCTGTACCGCTGGGTTATTGCTATATTGATTTTACGGCCGCACCGCTAGGTTATTGCTGTGTTATTGTAACAGCTGTATCGCAAGGTTGTGTGTGCATCACCGTTACGGTTGTACATGATGGTCAAGTATTGGCTGTGTTGTTCATGTAGGTTATGACTGTGTTGTTGTTCCAGTAGTGCCGCTAGGTTATGGTTGTGTTGTTGTTCCTGTAGTACCACTAGGTTATGGCTGTGTTGCTGTTCCTGTAGTTCCCTTAGGTAATGGCTGTGTTGGACCGTCCTAGTCACAGTATGGGAGGAGATGGTGGAGTGTGGGGAGAGGAGAGAGGCTTCAGTCAGGAGTGAAAGTATCCATCTACCAGGCGGGTGGTGGTGTCCGTGCTGGGGTGGTTGACCCTGTGTGGGTGAGTCATCCACCAGCCCACACACCCCCACCACCCCTCCCTCACTCATGTTCCTCTCCCCCACCCCACCCAGCTGCTGGCACAATCCCCCCCCCCCCCCCCCGCTCCTGACGTCCACAGCGTGACGTCGGATGTCATGGGGGCTGGGACTGATGGTTGTCACGGGGGCTAGGGGTCACGTCACAAGGGTTAGGGGTGTCACGCCACCACACACCCCGTGACACCTGTCCCAGCCCGCGTGACACCCATCCCAGTCCGCGTGACACCCATCCCCGTTGACAGCATCAGACCCCCAACCTTCGTAACCTTCCCAACTTTCATCACAACCCCAGCTCACGTGACGTCTATCTAGGCCCACAACACGTATCTCCATTCCCCTTCCCTGACACCCATTATACCCCAGCCTCTCTAACATGTCCCCACACCCCCAGGAGGCCCAGGGGACACCCATTCAAGCCCCCCCCCACCCTTCATGACAACGCACCCCAGGCCCATGACACACCTCCTTTAACCTGAGGTTACGATTCAATCATTTACCTGCACTGTTTGCTCTCTTGCCAGCCCTACATCGTGCCCTCCTCCTGCTGTTGGTCGTGGTACCCTGGGAGGAGAGGAGAGATGTTCCTCCCTGCAGTACAGGCAGCAACACTGCCGCATCATAGCCCTCCTCCCTCTCCTCCGTGCCTCTGGCCCTAGCATGCTCGCGTCGCTGGCATTTTAACGCTGTAAAGGTTGATAATATTCTTCTGCCCTCTCTCCCAGCCACCACTTCCTCTCCACCCCTACCCCCCCTACTCTCCTCCTGTCTTTTACCCCCCTCACGTCATGATCGCCAAGATGGCGGGCCGCACAGTGTCATGTAACGGGCGTCCGCCGTCATCCCGTGAGGGCAAGGCTACCGCGACGACCTCCGCTGTGTTGCCCAGGCTGGCTAGCCAGGCCGCTCACACCTCCTCCAGCTGTCTCCGTCACAAAGCATCAGGGTCATGTTTTCATAAAACATTTCTTTTTTATTTATTCACAGTTGTATCGGTTGTACACGTACAACCCTGCTGCCGCAGCGGTACTTTTTAAAACTTGTGTTCCGCTGGTGTTGCTGCCCGCGACATCTGCGGTGAACCGTGCGCACAGTCTGGTTGTGTATGGGAAGTCCATGGTGGCATAGAGTCAAGCCCTACGTACCAGACAGGTACTCAGGCGTCTATGTCATGTGCTCTGTATTTTCAGCATTGGTGTGGTGTGTGTGTGTGTGTGTGTGTGTGTGTGCTGTGCGGTGGGGAGGACATGGGTTGGGGAAGGTTGGGGGATTATCGTAGGTGGCGTGTTGGTGATAGGCGAATAGATGGGGGTTGGGGAAAGTGAATGATCTCAGTGGTTGTGAGGAGAAGGATATGACGGATGGGGTGTGCCTCAAATCCACCACACCCTCACCTGCCAGACACACTTCCTCCTACCTGGAGGTCCGCCCACTACCAGCACGGCTTTATCACCTGTAATGATAAGGAATTCTAAGAACGTACAGGTAGTCATCATTATCACGGTGACACAGACGGCTCATTGTGATGGTAATGTGCTGGTGATAAGGTGCCACACGGAACACTGATTGACGAGGTCACAGGCTCAGATGTTGGAGAAGAAATGTTAAACTGGTTTAAGTCTTGTTGAATCTTAAGATTCTTTTTATTATTATTTGTTAGTACACGGTTTAAATTCTGGCTGGCTCGCCGTCTTAGGTGGCGAACCACAGGGCTGCTCCTTTCGTCGGACCTCTGTCATTTATCACTGCCATTAATGACGCTGGGGAGAGAGAGAGAGAGAGAGAGAGAGAGAGAGAGAGAGAGAGAGAGAGAGAGAGAGAGAGAGAGAGAGAGAGGTGTAACGCTAGGATATAGTAAATGACTTTGAAAGGACAAACGATCACAAGAACCGTTTGCTCCACAGTGTCCATGTAGGTAATTGGAGCATGGCAGAAATGAATATCTTGCAAGTCAAAGTTAGTTAAAAGCCATGTGTCAACAGTGTGTCTGTATGCTCACTACAGCAAGTATAATGCTTAGACTGGCTCAGTTATAAGTGTAAGCAACATGTGTGCAGATGTTGTCTGATAACATTAGCTTGAGTCTAGATTGTGGTCGCCCAAGTTAAGGATGCAGACTGTCTGGAAGTTATGCAAAGAAACATGGCGAAATTGATACAGAATATTGGAGATATGCATTATGGTGATAGACCAGCCAAAACAAATTTTCTGTCTCGAAATGGTCAGAAAGAAAGGTGATTTGATGGAACTGTTTAGTTAGGCGACGTTTAGATAAGCGAAGGGAATGGAACAGAATTTGATTAACATGTACCGCAAGAGCGTGTAATTTGTTGAGCACTCCAGCCCATACTGTGGGCGGCGACACAAAATAGGATGCAGAGTGCATTGAATATTTCTGCAGGGACTGGGTCTCAATTTTTGAAGTAAATGAGAAGTTACAGTGTGGGGGAAAAAAAGGAAAGGTTCACGGGGAATAGGAAGGTATTGTGTGAATCATCCTGTTGCTTACATGGGCAGTGATATGAGCCGCTTCGTACATGCAGACTTGGGAGGGCAAGGCAGGGTGGTTATGATGAGTTGTGCCGCTGTCAGCTGCGAGTTGAGTTTGCAGTGCAACCCCCCCCCCCTACCGTGCTCATGCTGAGAGCGGTTGCGCCAGGGTGAGTTACACGCCATGCTCACCCCCCTCCCCTCTCTCTCTCTCTCTCTCTCTCTCTCTCTCTCTCTCTCTCTCTCTCTCTCTCTCTCTCTCTCCTCCCCGCCTCGCTGCATCTCCCTAGTGAATACACAGATCCCAGCATCAAGTCTCGCCCTCTGTCGGCCAACGTCAAGCTGAGCGGCCTTGTTTGTATCGTCCACACCCCTGGCGACTCTCAGATCGCGCAAACTGTGTGTGTGTGTGTGTGTGTGTGTGTGTGTGTGTGTGTGTGTGTGTGTAACTCTTGAATTGGATTCTCGACTTCTACTTCCCGGAGGTTGACCCCGTAACTTGACCTGGCGAGTGATTTTGGTGGGGTGTAAACATTCCTGGCCAGTGTTGGCGTTTCTGATATTGAAATGAGGGAAATAGAGAGAGAGAGAGAGAGAGAGAGAGAGAGAGAGAGAGAGAGAGAGAGAGAGAGGAGGCGGCGGCCAGCGTTTGGATTTGCGACAGCTGTGCGGGGGTTCAAATGTGCCGTGTTGCATCGCCATGACCATATTTATCATTGCCAAGTTAGCTGATTTTGCATCAGCTGACTGGCCTCAAGCTGCCGCGAGCGTCTGCCTACATACTCAAGAGTCGCGACGTATATGTAGTTGACGTGTCGGTGTATTGATTTGAGGGAGGGAAGAATGTTCCGCGCACTTAGTTTAAGAACGTTCGTTGAACTTCGTGAGCACGACGGTCTCGACCATCGGCGGCACGACCCGCGCGGGATTGATATCTTGGTCAGAGATCACACCGTCATACCCGCGGGAGTGGGTGTGTCGTCGCCGTCGCACAGATGTACTCAGTGGTCGTACCATCTTGCTTGAATGAAAACGTTGCAAGTCCGAGGACATATCGCGCCTCTCTCTCTCTCTCTCTCTCTCTCTCTCTCTCTCTCTCTCTCTCTCTCTCTCTCTCTCTCTCTCTCTCTCTCTCTCTCTCTTTTAGTTCCTGTGACGGCAGCGCGACTCGAGCGCATGACAGCACGACGATGACGAACCCCCACCTCAGGTATGACGACGCTGCTACGAATCCTCGAACTCGTCCTGGCGATCGTGGAGTACAGCCATGGGATCTTGTGGGAATTTTTAAAGAATACGCACTTGCCGTAGAGCGGCAACGCAACGGTACGACCTTTAAACACGAGGCCACGACCCCTGGGTCGTCTAAAACTAAGCCGATGTTGTCATAACCAAGGGTTGTAGGTGGCGGCGTGGTCAGGGGACCTAATATCATTGGCGCTCGGTACAAGCAATGCCAGCTGTTTAAGATGTATACAGATTGACGCAGACTGCGTGTTTTGCAGCGATGGCTTTTGATGAAGGCAATTAGTTGCCCTTGTCGTCTTCGCTAATATAAGAAAAGTGGACAGAGACATTTCATAACTTGTTTACATTTCTTGCTATTCCCAAAGGTGTTTTCAGAAGCTCCATTCCATACGTCGTTTACAGAATGGCGTTTCAGTGTATTTACAGAGTGACATTAAATTTGGCTTGTTTGTTTAGTAGCACATTATCCCTTGCACGCAAAGTGCCTTTTTCAACAGTGGACGTGGTTGAAAAATGGCATTGCGTCAGTACATTGTTTACAAATATTTTTTTTGCGTTTTCTTTTCATTTGGCACATCACGAGACGTTTACAAATTTTCATCTCTGAATTAAAAATACCATGCTGATATCCTGGTTATTCATGATTATTCCGAATTCATAAACTGTATAAGAAAGATTATTAATAGATGATAATAAAAGAACTGGTAATAGTTAACATAGAGTTGTTTTGCCGACAGATTCGCGGGTATGCACAGAATACACACGTAGTAAATAATAGACAGTGGGTAAAAAAAGACGGAGACGTTTTCTGTTTTCCAGTGTGGATATGGAAGACGGAGACGTTTTCTGTTTTCCAGTGTGGATATGGAAGACGGAGACGTTTTCTGTTTCCCAGTGTGGGTATGGAAGACCCAGACGTTTTCAGTTTTCCAGTGTGGATATGGAAGACGGAGACGTTTTCTGTTTTCCAGTGTGGATATGGAAGACGGAGACGTTTTCTGTTTTCCAGTGTGGATATGGAAGACGGAGACGTTTTCTGTTTTCCAGTGTGGATATGGAAGACGGAGACGTTTTCTGTTTTCCAGTGTGGATATGGAAGACGGAGACGTTTTCTGTTTTCCAGTGTGGATATGGAAGACGGAGACGTTTTCTGTTTTCCAGTGTGGATATGGAAGACGGAGACGTTTTCTGTTTTCCAGTGTGGATATGGAAGACGGAGACGTTTTCTGTTTTCCAGTGTGGATATGGAAGACGGAGACGTTTTCTGTTTTCCAGTGTGGATATGGAAGACGGAGACGTTTTCTGTTTTCCAGTGTGGATATGGAAGACGGAGACGTTTTCTGTTTTCCAGTGTGGATATGGAAGACGGAGACGTTTTCTGTTTTCCAGTGTGGATATGGAAGACGGAGACGTTTTCTGTTTTCCAGTGTGGATATGGAAGACGGAGACGTTTTCTGTTTTCCAGTGTGGATATGGAAGACGGAGACGTTTTCTGTTTTCCAGTGTGGATATGGAAGACGGAGACGTTTTCTGTTTTCCAGTGTGGATATGGAAGACGGAGACGTTTTCTGTTTTCCAGTGTGGATATGGAAGACGGAGACGTTTTCTGTTTTCCAGTGTGGATATGGAAGACGGAGACGTTTTCTGTTTTCCAGTGTGGATATGGAAGACGGAGACGTTTTCTGTTTTCCAGTGTGGATATGGAAGACGGAGACGTTTTCTGTTTTCCAGTGTGGATATGGAAGACGGAGACGTTTTCTGTTTTCCAGTGTGGATATGGAAGACGGAGACGTTTTCTGTTTTCCAGTGTGGATATGGAAGACGGAGACGTTTTCTGTTTTCCAGTGTGGATATGGAAGACGGAGACGTTTTCTGTTTTCCAGTGTGGATATGGAAGACGGAGACGTTTTCTGTTTTCCAGTGTGGATATGGAAGACGGAGACGTTTTCTGTTTTCCAGTGTGGATATGGAAGACGGAGACGTTTTCTGTTTTCCAGTGTGGATATGGAAGACGGAGACGTTTTCTGTTTTCCAGTGTGGATATGGAAGACGGAGACGTTTTCTGTTTTCCAGTGTGGATATGGAAGACGGAGACGTTTTCTGTTTTCCAGTGTGGATATGGAAGACGGAGACGTTTTCTGTTTTCCAGTGTGGATATGGAAGACGGAGACGTTTTCTGTTTTCCAGTGTGGATATGGAAGACGGAGACGTTTTCTGTTTTCCAGTGTGGATATGGAAGACGGAGACGTTTTCTGTTTTCCAGTGTGGATATGGAAGACGGAGACGTTTTCTGTTTTCCAGTGTGGATATGGAAGACGGAGACGTTTTCTGTTTTCCAGTGTGGATATGGAAGACGGAGACGTTTTCTGTTTTCCAGTGTGGATATGGAAGACGGAGACGTTTTCTGTTTTCCAGTGTGGATATGGAAGACGGAGACGTTTTCTGTTTTCCAGTGTGGATATGGAAGACGGAGACGTTTTCTGTTTTCCAGTGTGGATATGGAAGACGGAGACGTTTTCTGTTTTCCAGTGTGGATATGGAAGACGGAGACGTTTTCTGTTTTCCAGTGTGGATATGGAAGACGGAGACGTTTTCTGTTTTCCAGTGTGGATATGGAAGACGGAGACGTTTTCTGTTTTCCAGTGTGGATATGGAAGACGGAGACGTTTTCTGTTTTCCAGTGTGGATATGGAAGACGGAGACGTTTTCTGTTTTCCAGTGTGGATATGGAAGACGGAGACGTTTTCTGTTTTCCAGTGTGGATATGGAAGACGGAGACGTTTTCTGTTTTCCAGTGTGGATATGGAAGACGGAGACGTTTTCTGTTTTCCAGTGTGGATATGGAAGACGGAGACGTTTTCTGTTTTCCAGTGTGGATATGGAAGACGGAGACGTTTTCTGTTTTCCAGTGTGGATATGGAAGACGGAGACGTTTTCTGTTTTCCAGTGTGGATATGGAAGACGGAGACGTTTTCTGTTTTCCAGTGTGGATATGGAAGACGGAGACGTTTTCTGTTTTCCAGTGTGGATATGGAAGACGGAGACGTTTTCTGTTTTCCAGTGTGGATATGGAAGACGGAGACGTTTTCTGTTTTCCAGTGTGGATATGGAAGACGGAGACGTTTTCTGTTTTCCAGTGTGGATATGGAAGACGGAGACGTTTTCTGTTTTCCAGTGTGGATATGGAAGACGGAGACGTTTTCTGTTTTCCAGTGTGGATATGGAAGACGGAGACGTTTTCTGTTTTCCAGTGTGGATATGGAAGACGGAGACGTTTTCTGTTTTCCAGTGTGGATATGGAAGACGGAGACGTTTTCTGTTTTCCAGTGTGGATATGGAAGACGGAGACGTTTTCTGTTTTCCAGTGTGGATATGGAAGACGGAGACGTTTTCTGTTTTCCAGTGTGGATATGGAAGACGGAGACGTTTTCTGTTTTCCAGTGTGGATATGGAAGACGGAGACGTTTTCTGTTTTCCAGTGTGGATATGGAAGACGGAGACGTTTTCTGTTTTCCAGTGTGGATATGGAAGACGGAGACGTTTTCTGTTTTCCAGTGTGGATATGGAAGACGGAGACGTTTTCTGTTTTCCAGTGTGGATATGGAAGACGGAGACGTTTTCTGTTTTCCAGTGTGGATATGGAAGACGGAGACGTTTTCTGTTTTCCAGTGTGGATATGGAAGACGGAGACGTTTTCTGTTTTCCAGTGTGGATATGGAAGACGGAGACGTTTTCTGTTTTCCAGTGTGGATATGGAAGACGGAGACGTTTTCTGTTTTCCAGTGTGGATATGGAAGACGGAGACGTTTTCTGTTTTCCAGTGTGGATATGGAAGACGGAGACGTTTTCTGTTTTCCAGTGTGGATATGGAAGACGGAGACGTTTTCTGTTTTCCAGTGTGGATATGGAAGACGGAGACGTTTTCTGTTTTCCAGTGTGGATATGGAAGACGGAGACGTTTTCTGTTTTCCAGTGTGGATATGGAAGACGGAGACGTTTTCTGTTTTCCAGTGTGGATATGGAAGACGGAGACGTTTTCTGTTTTCCAGTGTGGATATGGAAGACGGAGACGTTTTCTGTTTTCCAGTGTGGATATGGAAGACGGAGACGTTTTCTGTTTTCCAGTGTGGATATGGAAGACGGAGACGTTTTCTGTTTTCCAGTGTGGATATGGAAGACGGAGACGTTTTCTGTTTTCCAGTGTGGATATGGAAGACGGAGACGTTTTCTGTTTTCCAGTGTGGATATGGAAGACGGAGACGTTTTCTGTTTTCCAGTGTGGATATGGAAGACGGAGACGTTTTCTGTTTTCCAGTGTGGATATGGAAGACGGAGACGTTTTCTGTTTTCCAGTGTGGATATGGAAGACGGAGACGTTTTCTGTTTTCCAGTGTGGATATGGAAGACGGAGACGTTTTCTGTTTTCCAGTGTGGATATGGAAGACGGAGACGTTTTCTGTTTTCCAGTGTGGATATGGAAGACGGAGACGTTTTCTGTTTTCCAGTGTGGATATGGAAGATGTATTCGACTGAGTGAGCAACACATTGTGTTGAGCAAGACGTTATGTAGGAAACTCGACTAATCTCAAAACCTTTGAAAAATACAACGAACTAGAAAAACGACGGAGCGCGGAAAGTGAATGCAGGTGCGAGATGTTTTAAGGGGCTGTTTGAATTGACGCGGTATACTAGTGGTGTACGACAAGTACTTGTCCTAAAATTATTTCTGCGAGAGAGAACCGGTATACACGTGTATAAAGAACTCGTATATACGTGTATAAAGAACCCACGCGGGGTTGGGAGTATGTATTGGACAAGTGAAGAACAACATTCATCCACAGAACGGCACATTTCCGGCGTAGAAAATGGGCTCGATTGTTGTTTAAGATCTTTTGATAGGTTTGTGCGTGTTTGTTTTATCTCATTTGCAGGTGAGTACTTCTGAGAAATATTTGTTGTGACCCAGGTCACCTTAATGACGTCGCCATTGACTGGGTGACTGTGTGACCTCACTTGACTTACTGATCCTCGGAATAGTGTGTTTGATGGCTCAGCTTACACATCAGCACCTGCAGCATTAATCCCTCACACCTACATTCCATGTCGGCGGTAGCATGTCAAAAGATGCCGCTGTAGTTATAGATGACCTGACCCTTTCCATGAGTAGTGCTCCTCTTACGGACTTGACCTCAAGTCCACTAGCAAGGAGAAAGGTCAGAAGCTTGCGACAGTCGGCTTCAATGTCTCTAATGCCCTTTGAGGAAAGCTTCATCTCCCTGACCTGACCTCACCGCCTCTTAAAAAATCAGTAGCGTATCTAGGGTATGGCAAGTGCCCTGGGCATCACTTGAAGAGGGGCGCCACTTAACAGGTTTGTTTTTTGACATACGCAACCCGATTGACGTTTGTAACTGGTTTTGTGAGATAAAAAAGAAACGCCTATCTCTCAACTATAGTAAAATTTTACCACTATCAATTGCATTACCGCTTCTACGTTACGATTTTGATCCAATAAGTCTTTTAAGAGTGTATATAAATTGAAGTTTGTCCTAACTCTTCAACAGCGTCACGAGCAGCAGCTGTAATAAGGGCCCTACGGCCAAGCCCGCATCCCTAGCGTTTCTCCAGAAGCCTCCTGCAACCCAAGCACAACGCCGCACACTTCACAAGCCACACCCACCTCCAACAGGAGCTCTACGTCCAGTTGCCAGTCACGCATTCTTCCCACTGCTACTGCTTATGTCAAGGCTTCCTACCATCATTAGTATCACATGACCCCCAGCCAATCCTATTTCGTCCTGATTGGCCTACCTTGCTCTATCTCTTGTTCATCATAATCCTGCACCTCCAGTAGCCTATTGCCCATTGTTACCTCACTTTGTACATTCTATCCATTAAACATGCGTTGTTGTTGGTTAACGTGTTATTGTGCCCCTAAACCTACAAGAACACCCACTAAATATTCTTACCTGAATAGGAAACCTTTTCGAGATTATGGAGACTGAACAAGGCAGATGCATAGATTGATCTGGTACAGTAGTGATAGTGGAGTATTTGTTGACAAAAAAAAAAAAATGTTGCACGGGGTACCGAATATATACGTGAAATGAACTCGTTCATCTTGCTGTGTCGGAGCTTCAGGCACCAACCGTGGGAGGTGCAGTCGGCAGCATAGTTAGGTTGGAGGACCGTAGTGATCAGTGTTCTTCTATTTACAAGCTATTAGAAAGACTATAAGAAGTATATATTTATGTAATCGGATAGCTGTTTGTGTATGCACAGTAAGTACGTTGTCGATTTTATATGGTAATTTGTAAGGAGATTGATTCCTGATTTTAAGGTATCTTGTATGACAGCCTAAAAATACCTGCCAAACGTACGATTCATGACCGCTAAATAAATTGTAAACAGAGAAGGTTGTATGCATTTGAGTAGGAACATATGGCTGCGATTTACAGTTTGCTATAGCGATAATGCTGATATACCTTGAATAATTTTTAGTTGCCTTACGTTTGTTAGTGATTTTCATATTTTTTCATGTTAGCTGAAACGGCACGGGCAGCTGAAGCCCTAATCAATGCCATCCCATTAACGCTATATATATATATATATATATATATATATATATATATATATATATATATATATATATATATATATATCCCTGGGGATATGGGAGAAAGAATACTTCCCACGTATTCCCTGCGTGTCGTAGAAGGTGACTAAAAGGGAGGGAGCGGGGGGCTGGAAATCCTCCCCTCTCATTATTATTTTTTTTTAATTTTCCAAAAGAAGGAACAAGGAAGGGGGCCAGGTGAGGATATTCCCTCAAAGGCCCAGTTCACTGTTCATAACGCTACCTCGCTAACGTGGGAAATGGCGAATAGTTTGAAAGAAAAGAATATATATATATATATATATATATATATATATATATATATATATATATATATATATATGTATAATTGTGTGTTTGAAATACCTACAAGCTGAATATGTCTCGAGACCCACTTTAGGGGAAATGAAAATAAAACTGTAAGTTTAATGTTAACAAATTAAAGTTCATTTGGTATATCAGCATTAGTTCACCTAAAAAAGTTTGTGAACAAATTTCCTTTGATATATCAGCATTAGTTGTCTGTTCTCAAAAACTTTCAAACGTGACAAATCGTGCATTTTTTTCAAACAATGTCTTTTAGATAAACGTTTCAAACTATTCTTGTTATTGTATATCGTGACAGATTATCTTTAAAACTCAATGTTGTTGGTTTTGTCTTTTCAGGCAACATTGATGTTTGTGCTTCACCTGATGGCAGAGTTTTGAAGATACAGATTTTCATTCAAATTATTTTCAAAAACATTTATGGAGTCATTAGACGCTCCAAAGTGCCAGGGGGAAAGAAAAGTACCAAGAGAAGAAAATATTCAAGATTCACTATATTTAGTAGGTCAAAAAAAAAAAAAAACGAGATTCTAAAGAATTCAGCAATCAGTAGAATACGGCTCAGAATCAGAGACATATGAATGTAAGCTCAGGGAAAAAAAGAAAAGTATTGATGTGCATAAAATGTTAATCAAGCAAACATCACAGAAATGCAATGATGAATGATAAAGTCCTTGTGATAAGAGAGCGTTGAGAAGTGATAATTCAGAAAATCAAGAAATTAAATGGTCAGGCAATGAAATATCACAGAAATGGTTAACGATGCCATATCCACAAGGGTCAGACGATGATAGTTTACAATATCCACAAGTGCTGGGAGATGAAAGCTCTCGAGATTTTGGAATGCTAAGGCACCATTACCCTCAGGACCTAGAAGTGCTAAGAGATTGTAATGGTGACGATTTGCGATTGCTGAGGGATGATGATCATCATAATCCACAAGTTCTGAGAAGCAGTTGCTTTCAGGATCCAGTAGTACAGAGAGATGATAGCCTGCAGGATCTAAGAGTGCTAAGAGATATTAGTTCTCAGGATCCGGAAATGCAGAGAGATATTAGCTCACAGGATTCACAAATCCTGAGAGGTAATAACACACACAGTCCACATCCACACAAAGTTACACAAGGTGTTTCAAAGGATGATTGTTTGCGGGGTCTGCAAGCACTGAAAGATGATGTTTGGGGAGATAGTAATTCAACAGATCCTTATGTGCTGAGAGAAAAAAAAGTACAGGATGCATATGTTTCGAGGAATGGTACCCTGCTAGAACTAGGGATGATGAGAGATGAAAGCTCTCACAGCGTTAGAGACCCACGAGCATTAACAGGCTATAGCCCGCAAAACACCATTGTTTCAAGGCATGAAATACCAGAGAGTGGTACATTTGGAGCAGAGTGCCCAGAGGGGTACCACAAGAATAAAAAAGGCAGATCAGATGTACAACATATTAGAAATAGGTATAAAAACAAGTCCATTGTAACAGCAGTTTTCTTAAAGTTTGCCGAGTCTCTTAAAGAGGATTTTGATATTATTGGTTATATTTCCAATCGCATTTCACATAGGATAGAGTTTACAGTAACAGATAGAACATTTGAGAAAGAAACTAAGAACACCATAATAAGTTTACTGTGCTCAAGTAAGTGTGCTGCATCGAGATTAAAAGCAAGGCTTGAAAAAGAGAATCAAAGATCACCAACAAAGATTTTGTGCTTTGATACCCTTCAAGAAGCAAGAGGATATGAGATGAGATCATGGAGGGCCATAGATGAATCTTGGGAGATTCACTTTCAGCAAATGTCACAGAGATCGGATGCCACCCTAGAAGCTCATTCTACTAGGATAACAGATGTTAAGTCAAGGCTTAAATCCATAGGAGGCAGAAACCGCAAATACATGTCTATAGAAGATTATGAAACACAGTGTGGTGAAATACGTGCTCTTGAAGATAAAGAAAAGGAGCTCAACCTGCAAAGGGAAGAATTTCTGAAGTATCTCGGAAATGCCTTGAGTGAACTTGAAGAAGCCAAGAAATCTAAATATTTTGAGAAAATTGCTATCCAGACTAGACTGAATTTGGCTGTTGAATGCAACAGACTTAGAAATGCTTTCCCTATTTATGCAAGACGCTCAGATATTCTTTGTACTGTCAGGAATAATCAAGTATCTGTTATCATAGGTGAAACTGGCTCTGGGAAGAGTACACAGATAGCACAGTACCTCTATCAAGCAGGCTTAGCTAATGATGGAATAATTGTTTGTACTCAACCACGTAAAATTGCAGCAACCTCTCTGGCAGTGCATGTTGCTAAAGAATTGGGCACATCTGTTGGAGAAATTGTAGGTTACAGAGTGGGAATGCAAGTTAGGAGGTCTAGTGTGACTAAAGTTTTGTACATGACAGACCACGCTCTCCTGAATGAGTGTTTGCAAGACAGAAAATTTTCTTCATATTCGTGCATCATTGTAGATGAAGCCCATGAAAGAAGCATATACACTGACCTCCTGCTTGGATTGATCAAAGATTGCCTTCAGAAGAGACCAAACCTTCGTGTAGTGATCACTTCAGCTACCATTAACCCAGAACCTTTTGTTCAGTATTTCAAACAGTGTCCAATACTGTTTGTGTCTGGTCGAATGTTTCCTGTAGAGGTTGAATGGAAAGAACCAGTCATAGGAGTAGATTCTTTTGATAGTTATGAAGAGGAGTGTGTAAGAAAAGCAATTGCAGTCCATCACTTAGAGGGTGAAGGAGACATACTAGTGTTTGTGACATCTGCACTAGAAACTGAAAACTGTTGTGGAAAATTCAGAGCCTTAATGGAAGGTAAACAAGAGAATTATGTTACACTGCCACTTCATGGACGGTTGCAAGGAGATGAGCAGCGAAAGGTTTTTGATCCTGCTCCGGCAAGGAAGAGAAAAATTGTTTTTGCCACAAACAGTGCAGAAACCTCTGTAACCATTCCAGGAGTTAAATACGTCATTGATACAGGCCTGGTGAAAGAATTGAAGTTTGATCCAGTCAGCAAGATAAGTACCCTAGCAGTAACAGTAGTATCACAAAGTTCAGCTAAACAAAGGCTAGGTCGTGCTGGACGATTAGGTCCTGGAAAATGTTACCGTATGTACACAAAAGATGATTATAGTAAGATGGACGTTGATGCACTTCCTGAAATACTGAGAGTTCACATTGGTCATGTCGTCTTAAAATTAATGGAACTAGGTGTGGATCCTTTGAGATTTCAGTTCATTAAATCTCCTCCAGTGGAAGCAATGTTAGAAGCCTTTTCATCTTTAGTGGCAGTTGGTGCAGTGATAGACAAGACAATAACAGAGAGAGGAAAGTGGATTGCTAAGATGCCTTTTGATCCAAGGTATGGTGCTTTCGTATATGATGCAATGCAGTTGGGTGCTGGATTAGAAGCCATTATTTTAGCAGCAGGAAGTGGAAGTGGGTCAATATTTTACAGACAAGGCTCAAAAGAGGATAAAGAAAAAGCAGACATACTTAAAGTTCAGTTTTGCCACGAAGGAGGTGACCAGCTCACTACGTTGAATGTTTTCAGAGAGTGGCAAAAGGTTCCAGAAAGAGAGAAGGGGATGTGGTGTTACAATCATTCTGTCAATTCAAAAGTAATGAAGAGGTTAAGGGGAACAGTTAATGAAGTTTTACACAAATTAAACATGGAAATGAATGTACAAATTAAATTTTCCTTTGGTAGGCCAGAAGCTATTGATGGATTGCTCGCAGGTCTTCTGTTTAAGGCTTTGAGCAGAAATTTGAGTTATTATCTTGGGCACAGTAAAGCTGGGTACAAGTCTGTGTTCAGAGATCAGAGGGTTGAGATTCATCCATCCTCATCATTGTTATCACTTGCCAATCAGCCCAAGTGGATTGTGTTTGATCAAGTTATGAGAACCTCCAGAAATTTTGCTATACAGGTTATACCAGTGCCAGAAAGTATGGTTTTGAAAGGAAATGAGGAGGGATGGCTTTTGGTGAAGACTGAAGAAGTGAAGAAGGATCAGATTATTGTTATACACCAAGAGTACGTGGGAACCCAGATGTTTAGGGAATTTGTTGGGCCTCATTACATAGAATTGAGAAATCTAGAGAGTCGTCTAGCATTAAAATGCCCCAGTTCTGTTGTGATAGTTGAAGCAAACCATGATAAAGGTGAACTGCAAGTACTCTCAAATGAGAAATTTAAGAACAGTCTCAGTGACAGTCTGTCACAGATTGCTTGTCTCAGGTCAAAGTTTCAGCAGGAAGAAAGTGAAGAGTGCCTTGGATCAAAGGCAATTAATGCGAGTGTGAGAGCTGTCATTGGAACTGGTGGTTGCACGGAAAAGATTTTCATGCCAGATGAGTACAGTGTAGTCATGATTAATTGCATTGTAGAAATGGTAGATAAAATTTCTGAGGCAGACGTATTAGAAAACTTTGGTCAGTACGGGAAGATAAAAGAAGTAAAGAAATTTTTCCAAAAACAGAAATTATCAACAAGATGGGGGAAAGTCTTTTATGAGAAAACTGAATCTGCTATTAATGCTGTTAGAGCAACTAAGAATTGCTCAGAATTAAAGGCAATCCCTGGTTGTCGTTCTCCAGTGCAGGCAATCAGTGGTTTCAGGACAAAGATTTGGTGGTGCAGAAGACCATCTAAGGGGTTTGGATTTGTGGAATTTGCTGATGTAGAGGATTATGTAAGGGCCATCTGTCTACAAAGTATTTTAGTGGGAGGTTCTCTGTCAAAGATTAAAAAGGCCAGGAATTCTACTCAAGGTGTATATGTTTCAAGCTTCAACACGTTAGTGACAGAAGATGTTTTGCGGGATGCTTTTTCAGGAACTTTGAACATTGATCCAGAGAAAGACATAGTGAAAGTAGTTGTGGTGAGAGAAAAGGTGAAGTTGAATAAGGAAATGCTGAATACCTCAAGGAGACGACTTCTTCGCAAGCTTGAGGAATTTGCTGAGCCTAATACATTTCACTTGGATTTAAGAGAACCTCGTTCGGAGACTGATATTAGATTTATAGCCTTTTGTGTTTTTAACAATCCTGAAGAAGGACATAGAGCATGCACAGAGATAAATAGTGGTTTTCTTTTGAATGGAGAATCAGTAACAATGAAAGCTGACCTTTATAGTTCTGTATTTATTCATAAGAATGTTTACAAAATATGTGGTGAAGAGTTATTGAAACGAATTGATGAAATGGAAAATGACAGAAAAGAAGTGAGAATAAAACTAAAACATCTGAAAAATGAAAATGTTGTAGTTGAATTACACACAGAAAATGTTAATGTCCTTGCTCGGGCTCGAGCAGCTATTCAGGAAATTATCAGAGGAGACACTATGGAATGTGAGAATAACCAAGCAACTTTGTCTTTGTTTATGCGAGAGGGCAGGAAGGTGCTGCAGGCTATCATGGACAAGAGTGAGACACTGATCATAACAGACGATAGGGTTTTGACAGTGTCCATTCATGGCTCACAGACAAACAGACGAAAGGCAAGAGTTCTCATAGATGATTACTTGGAGCAAGTTTCTCATGAAAATTTCAAAATTGTTGAGCTGAAAGGTGGAGGAAAGCCTCCAGGGGTCATGAAAACATTGATGCTCAGATTTGGGATTAATCTTGTAGGTCTGCAGGCTGAGACAGGTCTTTCTGCTGTCAAGTTGAATCACAGGAACCACCAGTTAAGGGTAATGGGAACAGAAGATGCTGTTGATAAGGCAGTTGATAAAATAAATGAAGTGATAAATGGGTTACCCATTGATGGAGTGATTACAGAGAAAGATGATGACCCTGATTGTGTAACTTGTTTTTGTCCTGTTGACCTGAATAACATTTACAGATTAGAAAGTTGTGGGCATCCTTATTGCAAGGAATGCATACAACTCCAGATGGATGCAGCAATTGACAGTAAAGATTTTCCAATAGTGTGTGGAAAGGAGGAATGTTCTTCAAATTTTGTTTGGAGGGACTTTGTAAATCTCTCTCGTGAAGGTCGTATTACTTTTGGTAAGCTGGTTAATGCATCAGTCAGTACATTTGTATCACAGCACAAGGATGAATTTCACTATTGCACAACTCCAGATTGTCCATCTGTGTATAGAATAACTAAGAATGGAACCCCATTCATGTGCCCAGAATGTTTCCTTAAGATCTGCACCAGTTGCCACATTCAATATCATGATGGCCTCTCATGTGCTATGTATAAGAGCATGAAGGATGATAACAGTGTTAGTCAGTGGTTAAGGAATGATACAGAAAACAGAAAACTTTGCACTCATTGCACAACACCTATTGAGAAGATAGATGGTTGTAATAAAATGCATTGTTTAGGGTGTAAAAAATTTTTATGCTGGAAGTGTATGGCAATCTTTGATTCTGAACAGGAGTGCTATGGACACTTACAAAAGGAACATGGCAACTTTTATTAAAAACATATTATTTAGTCTAGACTAAATGGAGGTAAAAAGGATATCTGCATAGTATCTGTGATGAAATATGACTGATAGTGACTTGTACTTGCCTCCCCTTTCTGTGAGTCTCATGTTCCATTTATCTTGAGACCATATAAACACATTTTCATGAAAGGGGTACATTTGAATGTAGCACACGTTTGTATGAATGTCATTTAAGTATTTGCAAATGGAACACCCTTTATATTCTGTTTCTCTTTATACTCATGTTATAAAGCCCACTGCTGTTACATTGGTTATTGAAGCATAAGCTATAATAACAGTATATGCATTAATGGCAGAATTAGTTTCTAATTACGGAGATTGATAGAAGCTCTCTTATTAATACAGTAGAAACATTGTTTATGATTTTGCAGACTTAATAAGGGGAGAGCTTATTATTATTTCATGGATTAATGGTAGCAGTGTTTTTCATGGCATATAGTGTTAGATGCATGCTTATGATTACTTGCATCAATGTAAATCATGTATTTTTTTATGGATTAATTGCAGCATTTTTTACAATTGATTGAATTAACTTATTTTTTATGATAAAAAAAGATTGAAGCAATGTCTATGATTTCCATGATTACTGATTAAAGCTTTGTTTATTATTCCATAGTTATTGATAAGAGCATTGATTATATGGAATATTAGAGAGAGGTTTATTTTTCTGGTCATGGCTAATATTTTTGGGACAGAAACCAGTATTAACTTTTATTGTACATACTTAGCCAGTGCCTTTCTTTTGTGAATGAAACAGTTTGTGAGAAATCAGTAAGGGGTACATATATGGATTTAATTTTTACATTGGTTGTGGATTGAAATATTTTGCAAAGAATCTGTGAGGGGACATATGTGGGTTATTACCTACATTTTATAGTTATAATAAAGTCTGTCAGATTTTATTTAGGTGGAAATGAGATGTGAACACACAGTAGATTGTGTTGAGATGTGAATACCTAGAGTTCTTTCAAGCAACACGCACTTATTGACAGTGAGAGTGTGGGCCATGGCTTGCAATTTTTTTTTTCTCCTAGAAATGTCTGCCTCTGTCTGAAACTCTGGTTATGTAATGGGTAGATTGTATCATAGTAATGGGTAGATTGTACCGTAGTGTGTATTGTCTCATACAAACTATGAATGAACAAAATTTCCTGAAATATACAGTCTTGATTTATTTGAATTTCTTATCCCTGTATATTTTTCTTGAAGCTGAAAGTTTATTAGGAAATGTTTACATGACAATGTATGACCTTAGGGTCATATACTGTCTTTACTGTCCTATGCAAGGGTTATACTGTAGTGCTCAAGGGTTGAGGCATCTCTAGTTTCAATGTATTTCTTGAAGTATTACCCTCTTTGTTATGGATTTACAAAGTTGGGCAACCAGCGGCAGGTCACTGGGTCGTGTTGAGGCTGTATGTGATAATAGATCATGAACTTACAGCTTGGTCTGGAAGGAGAACAAAAGCAAATAGATATCAGTAACTAAGGAGAAATGTTCATAATTTTTTTAGTTGGGGAGGCATAACATCAGCAAGCTTTTTTAACCATAAATTCATAATATTGTAAAATCAGCCATATCTAGTCTCTTTTTATTTGTATTTATGGTGTAGCTGTAAAGAGTAGACTTGTTGGGAATAGGCATCAGAGGTAGGTAGATAATTATTCGTCTAGCCTTTATTCGAATGTATTTTTAGACTTCGCATTTACTGCATTGGGATGTCCAGTGCCCATCATCTTTACATGTGAAATGAATTGCCATTATACCTTCCTTTTATCTTCATACTGTTATTTTCAGTCTTTGAATCATTATAAATTGAAGAAATCTTCATATATGTTGTCAAGAGTATGTAGTGTTTTGAAACTTCTGTCAGATCTCTTTGGTGTCTGCACTTTTTTAGAAAGTAAAATTACATATTCAAGTCTCTCCTTGTAAGACAGTTTTGAATGAAGGGATCATTAGGTTGCTCCTCTTTGAATTTGCTGAAGTTTTTGTTCATCTTTTATTTGGTATGGTGGCCAAAATTGAGCAGCATATTCCAAATGAGGTCTAAGCAGGACATTCATAAGGACTGAGTATTGTATCCTTTGTTTTGTAGTGTATATATCTAGCAGTGAAATGTGACAGTTTATTGGCTTTATTGTTTGCTGTAAGGCATTGTTCATTGTATTCTAAGTTCATGAGAGATAATCATTGGAAATTTCTTTTTACCTGTTTGGTTGTGGAGCACCACACAATTTTTATTGTAGATTTATATTTTTGTCTACATCATAGTCTGTCCATTGTGTCCCTATTGTATCTCTTAGTTTGTCTCAGTCCTTCTGAATCTTCTGTTGATCTTCATTTTGAGTTGGCTGTGTTTCCAAATTTCTTTTCTATAGCAGATTTCAAGGTTCTACTTGTGAGTCCTCTATCTAGGTCATTGATGTAGTTAGAAATTAAGGGTCTAATGACAAAGCCTTTTGAACAACTAGACACTTGTAGCCAGTTGGATGCTTCCCCCCATTAAATACCACTACTTTTCACTTCAAAGAACCAATTACTAAGGAAAGAATAATGGATGAGCGAATAAAAGAGAATAGTTTTTAAGACAAATTATCAGTGGGAATCATTCAGTCTTGTATAGGTAAACCATATATTGACAAAAGTGAACAGTTTGATATTATTTTTACATATGAAATGGCAGTTTTCAGTTTTAAATGTAAATGATACAAGCTGGTCTAAGAATTGTCTCAGCATATAATGTGGAGATGAATGAATGTAGATGTGATACAGCAAGAGAGGATAGCTATATGTTTGACAAGATTTTCACTAAGACAAAGCAGATTGAAGAAATATTATTGAAAGGCAGTAACCTTATGACAAACACAAAAATATACTTTAAGGTACTAGGATAGATAGTATTGAGCTGTTCCAAAGAAAGAGAAAAGAGTACAAAGTATGAGATACAAAGAGACAGAAAACTGAAAGACTAGAAGAGCACGGAAAAAGATGAAAAGGATGGTGGTGAGAGAAGGGAGAATTGAAGAGTGGAAGAGGGAATAAAGAAAACAGATGTAGAAATAATGAAAGACCATAGAAGAACTTTGAAAATTAATGAGAGAGTTATGCAGAACATGGAAGGAAACTGAAAATTGATATTCACATGCAGTACATGATTTATTTATTACACTTTGTCGCTGTCTCCCACATTAGCGAGGTAGCACAGGGAAACAGACGAAAGAATGGCCCAACCCACCCACATACACATGTATATACATACACATCTACACATGCACATATACATACCTCTACATTTCAACATATATATATACATACACAGACATATATACACATGTAAATAATTCATACTTGCTGCCTTTATTCATTCCCGTTGCCACCCCTCCACACATGAAATGACAACCCCCTCCCCCCGCATGTGTGTGAGATAGCGCTAGGAAAGGACGACAAAGGCCACATTCGTTCACACTCAGTCTCTAGCTGTCATGTTAATGCACCGAAACCACAGCTCACTTTCCACATCTAGGCCCCACAAAACTTTCCATGTTTTACCCCAGACACTTCACATGCTCTGGTCCAATCCATTGACAGCACGTCGACCCCGGTATACCACATCGTTCCAAGTCACTCTATTCCTTGCATGCCTTTCACCCTCCAGCATGTTCTGGCCCCGATCGCTCAAAATCTTTTTCACTCCATCTTTCCACCTCCAATTTGGTCTCCCACTTCTCCTCATTCCCTCCACCTCTGACACATATATCCTCTATGTCAATCTTTCCTCTCTCATTCTCTCAGTAGACCAAACCATTTCAAAACACCCTCTTCTGCCCTCTCAACCACATTCTTTTTATTACCACACATCTCTCTTACCCTTTCATTACTTACTCGATCAAACCACCTCACACCACATATTCTCCTCAAACATCTCATTTACAACACACCCATCCTCCTCCGCACAACTCTATTTATAGCCCATGCCTCGCAACCATATAGCATTGTTGGAACCACTATTCCTTCAAACATACCCATTTTTGCTTTCCGAGATAATGTTCTCGCCTTCCACACATTTTTCAACGCTCCCAGAACTTTCGCCCCCTCCCCCACCGTATGACTCACTTCCACTTCCATGGTACCATCCGCTGCCAAATCCACTCCCAGATATCTAAAACACTTCTTCCCCCAGTTTTTCTCCATTGAAACGTACCTCCTAATTGACTTTCCCTCAACCCTACTGTACCTAATAGATAATCTTGCTCTTATTCACATTTACCCTCAGCTTTCTTCTTTCACACACTTTACCAAACTCAGTCACCAGCTTCTGCAGTTTCTCAACCGAATCATCCACCAGCGCTGTATCATCAGCAAACAACAACTGACTCACTTCCCAAGTTCTCCCATCAACAACAGACTGCGTACTTGCCCCTCTTTCCAAAACTCTTGCATTCTTCTCCCTAACAACCCCATCCATAAACAAATTAAACAACCATGGAGACATCATGCATCACTGCTGCAAACCGACATTCACTGAGAACCAATCACTTTCCTCTTTTCCTACTTGTACACATGCCTTACATCCTTGATAAAAACTTTTCACAGCTATTGTTTTTCACAGATACTGTTTTTCTTGATTTTGCAAAAGCATTTTACCAAATAAACCACAGAATTTTGGTAGAGAAAGCAGCTAAACAGAACTATAATGATATGAAAGGAAGATGGATAAAAGATTTTCTAACAGAAAATTCCAAGCAGGAACATGTCTGATGATGTCCTTTCTGGGGAACTGCAAGGAATGGTATTAGCCTCCATACTTTTTATAATAATGATATCAGACATCAGAAAAGTAAAGGAAAGCATAGTAAGAAGCTTTGCAGATGACACCAAAGTAAGCATAATGATTGGATCAAAAACTGATTTAAAGGATATATATGCAGAAAGCCTCAGACTTGTTTTACATATGGGCTGAAGTGAACCTCATGGACTGTAACAGTGATAGATTTAATCAATTAAGTAATGGAACCAGTAAGAATACATTGATGATGCCATTTAAAAGCCTAACAGATAAAGTGAAACATGCGCAAGATTTTGGTGTTAGGAATAGGAAACTAGAATCCAGCACAAGATTTTGGTGTTAGGAATAGGAAACTAGAATCCAGAGAACATATTGAGAATGAGAAAGTAGCACTATTAAGCCAGCCAGCAAGTGTTATGATTTTGAGAACTTTCGCAACAGGAGACGAAGTCTGTTGATGGAAATGTTTTAGGTATGTCCATTAATGAAACAAAGAGAATAATCAAGTTAGAAAATTCAGAAGCGCATCATGAGGAAAATTATGAAATGAAACGAACTTTCATGAGAGGATGAAAGATTTGGAACTGTATAACCAGAAAAGAAGAGAAAGATGTTTTGCATGATTATCTATACATAGCTTCAAAAATATATTCAACTGAAATTCCTATCAACAAGGAAGATACTAAGTTATTGAGTCTGCAAGAATACCTTTGATTATACTGTAAATGAATCAAACAAAAATATATGAAAGCTCATCCAGGAAGTTAGAAGAACTATTTAAAATAATACCAGGAGAAATAAACATGCAATGAACAACTTCAGAAACATATGAAAGAAGAAATGTCATTTGGTTGAAATCAGTCCCGGATGAACCCAGAATAGATAAGTTTGTAATACAACTGTTAGCTGAGAAGAGCAATTTTATTTAATAAGCAAAACTTTTGGTGAGCACTTTATGCTACTACTGCTATTAATGCCAAATCTCATCGGAGATACTTGTAGGTTTGCAGGTACTCTTTCTCAGTATACACGTTCCAGATACACTTTAATTTTTCACTATTGGCATGATTCTTTTGGGACAATTTTAGTCTTAACGTTAACAATCCTGGGAGGAAGTTTGAGTATGATAGTATATTGTGACATTGATCATCAAATACACAAATATGCCTTCTTTAATGGATAGCATAATGGCTCATAGTCTTGTGAAGAACATAGTTTGCAGAGCTATTGCCCTCCCCTTGGTAGTGGTAAGCCAATGGGACAACTAAAGGTTCCAAACTAAGATATATCTAATTGGGGATCCATTTTGATTTTGTCAGGTACACCTGAGCACATTCTCACTTGTACATGTCTGAGGAGGATGCAAATGGTTCATCAGGTGTAGTAACCGTTGAAGACCAGGGCGTAGTGACAGTGATGCTGCTGCTGCATAGGGGGTTTAGTTCCTGCAGGAGATACCTCAGAGAGAATTGGATGTTTGAGGGTCACAACGAAGCTGGGCAACAACCATATGATCACTATGGTAAAACCAGATGCCCCAGAAAGTGAAATGGCAGGTTCGTCCTTGGAATTGAGCTCTGTTTCTTAAATCCTTTGACTCATTATGGCAACCCATGCTCTCAACCATGCAACCCTTGTGTATGATGATTTTGCCTGTGACTTCTCTAAAGGATCAGGTCAACGGCCAGGTCTTCATGCCCAGGAGTTACGCCATCATCTTCAAGAGGGTAACTTAATGCTTTTGCTGTGTGTGAGGAGAGAACAAACCTTAATGTTTTTTAGTGACCAACCTACAGCCATCTTCCATTATGTACGACACACACCCATCTCCCATTACGTAGGATGAACATATATCTCCTATTATATAGGACACACATCCTTTCCCATTATGTACAACACATCCATTTCCCTTTATGTAGGATGCACATAGTACACTACATTCATCTGTTATGTATGACACATGGCTATCTCTCCCTTATGTAGGACACATCACTTCTCAGCACTCTGATTTACTTGATTCAGTCTTCCACTTCACAAGTGACAATCATTTATAAGTACCATTTGTGAAAACCTAGAATTCTTGGACTGTGTGGGCCCAATTTTCCTGGAAGTACGTAGTTTGATTACTTCATGACCTGTAATGAGGGCGCAGGTCAGACTTCCTCATAACTTGTGCTTGGCCCTTGGGCCAAGATCTTATGACAACTTTGAACTGGGCCATGGTTTAATGACATAATTTGTAATATGGGCAAAAGTTTGATGACCTCATAATCTTTCGTAGCAAGGGCAAAAGTTTGTTGACCCCATAATCTGTAACAAGGGCTGTGGTCTTATGATCTCATGCCTTGTAATAAGTCCCAAGATTTGATGACCTCAGAACTTGTAACAAGGCTCAAGGGCTTTTGAACTCATGTTATTAATTGAATTTTTCTCTTGTTTATTTTCATCATGTTCTCAAAGACTTATGTTGCTCTTAAGGCAGCTTATTTTTATAGACCTTCATCTTTAAAGATTTTGTCATCCATTCCTTTTTTAAATGTAAATTGCACTACCGTTTTAAAAGTTTGCCAGATTACTTAAACATATGCTAGTGTGCAAAGGCAAGTTTTGAAGCCCCTGACCCCTGCGAATATAGATTGGATTATGATCATAAGTACAGATAAATCATTTTATGTTTCATATATATTTACAGGATATGCTTAGAAAATACTATGATAGATTTCATCTTTCCAGATTGCCAGGAGGGGTTAGGATTCACTGGACCGAAGGATTCAGCAAGAGCTGCATTTCCTGATGACTCTCGATTGTTGATGTTTATGGAAAAAACTAAGTTAACAGTATATGAAAGATATGAGACAGATTTTAATGTTTCCAGCTTTGAAAGTTCTACAGACCTCCATGTAGACAAGTACACAAGCACTTCAATTCTCAAGACAAGGAGGGGTTCTTGTTCAGAGAGACATCCAGATTGTTCCAAGGAAGTGTCTGGTGATAGAAGTACCTGTAAGAGATTAAGGCCAGAGGAACCTATGCATCAACTTGGTTTTAAACCAAGGATCATGTATATCAAGTTTCCCAGACCTCTGAAACAAGACTTCAGTGTATTTGGATATATTCCAGACTTTTTACCTCCGGAAACAGTGTTAACAATGACTGAAGAGGAACAGAGAACTTTAGTGAACAAAGGACTATCATTTGAAAGTTATGATGCCACTTTACTTACAAAATCTGAACCACAAACTGACCATAGCAAATCAAAAATAAAAATCTGGTGCTTTAACACTGCACTTGAAATTGTTGACAAGAGAACTGATGTGGAAGAGAATACACAGGAGTCTTTAGAGAACGAGGGCTTTTCAAATCAGGAGTCAATGATTGCTGTTGGAGGTAGAATACAGGAAGTTTTAGAAAATCATTACAGCAGAATCTCAGAAGTACAATTACAGTTAGAACATATTCAAAAGGAAAGACTAACACAGGAGCAAATCAAAAGAAAAGAGGTTGACCCACTGGACATAGATAATTTAAATTCAGAGTCCTCTGAAGCTCTGAGTCATGAAAGACATGCTCTCATAGATAAAGAAAAGGAGTTGAATCAACAGGCAGTTGAATTCTTGCTGTATGTGAAAAGCAGATATGATGAACTAGATAAGGTGTCAGACAAATCCACAAATTGTGGGATGGAAATGAAGCATGTGTTATCTCGTGAATCTAAGAGACTATCTGCAGCACTGCCTATTTATGCAAGACGGTCTGATGTTGTCTGTACCATCAAGACAAATCAGGTGACTGTACTAGTCGGCGAGACTGGTTGTGGAAAGAGCACCCAGATTCCACAGTATTTATATGAGGCAGGCTTTGCTAGAAGTGGGATGATTGTTTGTTCTCAACCACGTAAGATAGCAGCAATTTCTTTAGCATCTCATGTTGCTAAAGAAATGGATGGTACAGTTGGAGAAGTTGTTGGTTTCAGAGTTGGAAGAAACTCAAGAATGACAAGTATGACTAAAGTTTTGTATGTGACTGATCACATTCTCATGAATGAATGTTTGGAGGACAGAGAATTATCATCCTTTTCCTGTATTATGGTAGATGAGGCGCATGAACGGAGTATATTCTCAGACTTGTTACTTGGAATGATTAAAAAATGTATACAAAGTCGACCAGACCTTCGTGTTATAATTACTTCAGCTACAATTGACCCAGAGATTTTTGTTAACTATTTCAAAGGTTGTTCTGTGCTGTATGTGACAGGTCGACAGTTCCCTGTGGAGATAGAATGGATTAAAGAGAAGAATGGAAAGGAACCATTTAGGTTTTATGAAGCAGCAGCTGTGAAAAAGGCCATCAAAGTCCATAAGTCTGAGGGTAAAGGAGATATCTTGGTGTTTATGACAAGTCCATTGGAAACTGAGAGGTGCTGTGAGAAATTTGAATCTTTGATGGGAGAAATGCCCAGGAACTATGTAACCATCCCACTTCATGGAAGGTTACAAAAGCATGAACAACAAAAGGTTTTTGAGCCTACCCCTGGTGGTGAGAGAAAGATTATCTTTGCCACAAATAGTGGCGAAACATCATTGACTATTCCCACAGTCAAGTATGTTATTGACACTGGACTAGCTAAAGAAATGGTCTTTGATGATAGATGCAAGATGAATGTACTTTCTTCAAGAGTCATATCACAAAGTAGAGCCTCACAAAGGCTGGGTCGTGCAGGACGTTTGTGCCCTGGAAAATGCTACCGGCTATACACTAGAGAAGATTACAGGAACATGGACTACACTTCATCACCTGAAATTTTGTCTTCTAATATAGGTCTTGCCTTATTAAAGTTAATGGCTTTAAACATAGATCCCTTTGAATTTGATTTTGTTACACCACCATCCGAAGAGGCTGTAGAAGAAGCCTATACATTATTACAAAGCATTGGAGCAGCAATTGGAAAGAAAATTACAAATCTTGGCCGTCAGATTGCAGAACTTCAACTTGACCCGATATATGGAGCTTTAGTGTATGAAGGGAAATCTAAAGGAGTTTTGGTGGAGGTTGTTATCATAGCTGCAGCAAGTGGATGGATTTCAGTATTTAAGAGACCAAGAAATTATATGACAAAAAAACTGCAACTTGCATTTCATCATCCTGGAGGTGACCAGCTTACAGTGCTGAATGTATTTAGAGAATGGTTTCGGGTACCAGTTGGATCTAGGAGGGATTGGTGTTTCAGACATTCAGTTAATGGAAAGACTATGTCAGCTATACATGAAACAGCCAAAGATATTTTGTATATTTTGGCAACTTCTTGGAAATCAAACATCAGATTTGCATTTCGATCACCAGAGACAGGGAATTTTTTGCTGGCCAATCTTTTGTTTAAGGTGTTCAATCGAAATTTGAGCTACTTTATTGGATATCCAGAAGCATGCTACTGTATTGCATCTAAGGAACATACTTTTGAAGTTATTCAGTCCTCTGTTGTAAGGTTTTTTGATGATATGCCAAGATGGATAGTTTTTGATCATATTACAAATAAATCCAAAAAAGATTTTGCAAGAAATGTTGCTCCTGTGCCCGAATGCCTTGTGATGAAAGGAATTCGTGATGGATGGCTTTCGCTGAAAATAGAAGATATTAAGAAAAAGCGTTTGAGTGTAATTTGTGAAGAGTACGCAGGGCAACAGCTCATTGAGGAATTTTTTGCCCCACAGTTTTGTCACATGAAAAATTTTCTGACATTCTTGAAGAACAAGTTCCCTGATTCTGAGGCATTTGTTGTACCCAATAAAAAGAAGGGAGTGGTTAAAGTTTTGTCACAGGAGAAAAGTGAGCCAGATATGTCATTTATTCTGATGAAGGCCCTTTCTTCCATAAAAGCAAAACATCAGCAAGAAAAAAGTCTTCAGCTCGTTGGATCAAGGATTGAGAGTTTGAGAGCAGTCATTGGAGCTGGAGGCAGTATTACAAATATACTCATGCCAGAGGAATGCAAAGTCGTCTTGATAGAATGTCCAGAAGATGTAGTAAAAGAAATATCAGAAGAAGAGGTACTTAACGTATTTGAGCAGTATGGAGAGACGTTGGATTGCAGAAGATTCATCCAGACAAAAAAATCCACTCTCTGGGGATATGTTGTTTATAGGAGTATACGATCAGTCATAAAGGCAATCAAAAAGACAAAAGACAGTACGAAGTTGATTGCTCTGCCAAATGGAAGTAGCTGGTTCATCAAGAAAATTCAGTGGAGTACATTTCCTGTGCTTGAGAGTGGGTATGTAACATTCAGTCACAAGAAGTATGTGAATAAGACTAAATTATCTGACTTTAGGATGTGTAGCTCATTTGGAAATGCACAATTTTCCCACTGTAACAACGAAAACACACTCAAAATACTCAGCCTAGGGCAGCTAGTACCAGAAGAATCTTTTCGGCATGATTTAGCTCGTGTACTGAACATCAATCCTTTTCTAAACATATTAGAGGTCAAGATGCCAAGAGAAAATATAGAGGAAAATGAAAAAATGCGGATGTCTCTCATGACACAATTGTTTGGCAAAGTGGAACAATTGGCTCACCCAGATTTATTTCAACTTTACTTCAGAGCACCGTGTGAAGGTGATGCTAGCTTAAGCGCTTTTTGTATCCTTGTTGATCCTGTTGATGCTTCTGTTGCTTGGAAGGAGGTAAGTAAACATGTACTCAAGAAAGAGGAGAGTTGTGATGAGGCCCTTTACGATAGTTCTATATACATCCTGAGAGAAGTTTTTGTAGAACACAGTGAGGAACTTCATAAGCAAATGACGGAACTAGAAGATAGGGGATTGGTAGTAGTTCTAAAATACTGTAAAAAAAGAGATGTCATGATATATCTAGGAACAGAGTATCCTGATGTTCTTGCCAGTGCTAATGAGACTATTGGAAATATCATCTCAGCGGAGGAAGTCGTTGATTGTGAAGATGACCCAAGGACCGAACTTTTGTTCTCTCAGGCAGGTCAGCAAATTTTGTTTAACATCATGCTTGAAACTGGAACCTTGATAGTAACTGATGACAGACTCATGACTATGTCACTCCACGGAACAGATGAGAACCGAGAGAAGGCAAGAGAATTATTGACTGAGGAAATCCAGCAATGTTTTCCAGAAAAATTTGTAAAGTTTAATTTAAAAGGTACTGGGAAGCCTGAAGGATTAATGGCGTGTTTGTTGGATGAATTTGGTATTGATCTTATTGGTATGAAGATAGAGGCTGACCTTGACAAAGTGGAGCTAGACTACCGAAACCACCAACTGCGGGTTGTTGGACCAAGGTCGTCAATTGTGGCCGTAGGTAAACTCATAAACAAGTATGAAAAAATGTTGTCAAGCATAGAGTTTGAAGATGATTCAGATCTTCATGACCCATCATGTGTGGTATGTTTGTATCCAGTTAATGTAAATGATATTTATAGATTACAGTGTGGACATGGATATTGTCAGCAGTGCTTACAAGTTCACATTACTTGTGCGATAAACAATAAAAAATTTCCCATAGTTTGTGTCATTAAAGAGTGTAGGACATTGTTTGTTTGGAGGGACCTCCAATATCTTGCTGATGAAAGTTTGTTAGACATGTCCAGTCTCACCACAGCATCGGTAAGGTGCTTTATGTCCCGACACAAAGAACAGTTTCGTTATTGCATTACTCAACTCTGTCCTTCGATGTATAGAATAACTGAGATTGGAACTCCTTTCACTTGTCCAGAGTGTAGAACCAGGATTTGTACAACTTGTCATACATTTTTCCATAGTGGTCTAACTTGTTCAGAGTACAACAGAATTATGAGGGAAACTTGAGAAAGAAGTAGGAATTGAAACTGATTTTAACCAGCTTGGTGGAGGATTAACAAAAATATCATTTTGCATCCATGCTTTGTGAAGCAAAACATTTCCATGTATTGCTTAAGTTTGTTTTTTTCCTGAGACAGTAAAGAACTACTTTCATCATACATTTGAAAGTGGGTCTGTTGAAAGTTGTGGTAATGGCATGCAATTAAACATCCAAAGGGACAGAAAATCAAGTCTTTATGTGCTTTTTCCTTTTTGTTGATATTTGAGTTTAAATTGTTACCTGAATGTTATTAAATTTTTATTGTCTTTTGAGACTGTTTTGATTTATGGAAGCCAAAGCATTTGATCATGTAAATCAACATTCTTTGGAGATAGATATTCTGTCCATCACATTTTGCAGGTTATTACAAAAAATGAATTGAGATTTCTATCATTCTTCCAAATATTTTCATGACTTTTACTGCTGAAATGTTGTATTCAGTAGTTTTCAGAAATATTTTTTTTACAGCATAAAGATGCTGAACAATTGTTTTGCCAAATATTTTATTAGGGTCTTTTGGAGACGGCGACAAAGCAAAATAAATAAATGAATATATATATATATATATATATATATATATATATATATATATATATATATATATATATATATATATATATATATATTGTGCTGGAAATGAGATGTTTGAGGACAATGTGTGGTGTGAGGTGGTTTGATCGAGTGAGTAACGTAAGGGTAAGAGAGATGTGTGGAAATAAAAAGAGCGTGGTTGAGAGAGCAGAGGAGGGTGTTTTGAAGTGGTTTGGGCACATGGAGAGGATGAGTGAGGAAAGATTGACCAAGAGGATATATGTGTCGGAGGTGGAGGGAACAAGGAGAAGAGGGAGACCAAATTGGAGGTGGAAAGATGGAGTGAAAAAGATTTTGTGTGATCGGGGCCTGAACATGCAGGAGGGTGAAAGGAGGGCAAGGAATAGAGTGAATTGGAGCGATGTGGTATACCGGGGTTGACGTGCTGTCAGTGGATTGAAGCAGGGCATGTGAAGCGTCTGGGGTAAACCATGGAAAGCTGTGTAGGTATGTATATTTGCGTGTGTGGACGTATGTATATACATGTGTATGGGGGGGGGGGGGGTGGGCCATTTCTTTCGTCTGTTTCCTTGCGCTACCTCGCAAACGCGGGAGACAGCGAAAAAGTATAATATATATATATATTTATATATATATATATATATATATATATATATATATATATATATATATATATATATATATTGCTTTGTCACTGTCTCCCGTGTCAGCGAGGTAGCGCAAGGAAACAGACGAAAGAATGGCCCAACCCACCCACATACACATGTAGATACATACACGTCCACACACGCAAATATACATACTTTTACATCTCAACGTATACATATTTATACACACACAGACATATACATATATACACAAGTACATAATTCATACTGTCTGCCTTTATTCATTTCCATCGCCACCCCGCCACACATGAAATAGCAACCCCCTGCCCACATGCCATGTGCGCGAGGTAATGCTTGGAAAGGTCAACAAAGCCACATTCGTTCACACTCAGTCTCTAGCTGTCATGTATAATGCACCGAAACGACAGCTCCCTTTCCACATCCAGGCCCCACAAAACTTTCCATGGTTTACCCCAGACGCTTCACATGCCCTAGTTCAATTCTTTGACAGCACGTTGACCATGGTATACCACATCGTTTCAATTCGCTCTATTCCTTGCACGCCCTTCACCCCCCTGCATGTTCAGGCCCCAATTACTCAAAAAATTTTCACTGTACTCTATCCATAGCCCACGCCTCGCAACCATATAACATTGTCGGAACCACTATTCCTTCAAACATACCCATTTTTGCTTTCTGAGATGACGTTCTCGCTTTCCACACGTTTTTCAACCCTCCCAGAACTTTCGCCCTCTCCCCCAGAAAGGAACTGGTTACAAATTTTTCCCATAATAAAGCTGTCCAATATGTGTAAACCGTCTCTGATATTAATGTTACAACTCTTTGTGTATTTAATAATGAAGATACAATAATACCACGTGGTAAATGAGTTAGTCAATAACTGAATTGGCTTACTCCAGTTAATAAGTGGGCATTATTTTTAACATGATTAAAGAAAGCATTTCATTTTTGCCCTTGTCTTATACTATATTTATGTTGTTTTACTCTCACATAAAGATACTTATAAGTCTGCTCTACACAAAACAATTTTTACAAGGTAATGTGTAAACACAGCACGCAGAGTAATAATGAATAAATGAACGAACATTGATGGTTTTTCTGTTTATGCTAAACTTAAAACATGTTTCTATCCTTATATATCATGCAGTCCGAAAATGGTAACATAGTTATTTTCCACTTCTACAGTAAAGTTGATAGAAGGTACTAAATTTTAGTTATTTTCCACATCTACAGTAAAGTTGATAGAAGATACAAAATTGTTAAGTAAAAGTAGAAATATTTGTAATTTTTCGTTTGTTGGCCAAACATAAAGAACATCATCTACATACCAAAACCAAATTGCTTTAGAGGGTAAGATATCCCACAGTAATTTTGTTTCAAAGAATTCCATGGAAGGATCACTTAATACCGTTGATAAAGGGTTACCCATCGCCATACTATATTTCTGAGCATGATATTCTCCATTGAAAAACAAGTTCTATACACAGTTTTATCAATTGAATAAAAACAATTTGAAACGGGTAAATCAGTATTATCCAAGACAACCAAATGTTGCAAGAGGTCACGAAATGGAACTTTTCTGAACAAGAATGAAACTTCAAAATTTTCCAGTTTGAAATCAAATTCTACATGGATATCAATAAGCTTTTTAACTAAATCTACATTGTTCATGATAGAATTTGGTATCTTACCCACTAGTGGGCTAATAAAGAAATTAACCATGAGTTCAGTGGTCTTTATGTGTTTGAACTCGCTATGGATCTTGCTGGAAAGTTTGGATTATGTTTTGATAAGTCCATACATATATGGCAATGAAGGGGACAGTGATGAAAATCTTTTGATGAGAGAACCATTACCTTTCAACAACTTTATTAAAGGATAGTTCACGTACAGGCCGAATAAGCTTAACCTTGTGTAAGTTGCTTGTCGCTTTGCAAGGAAGGCCACACGCATGGATCTCCTTGCTCATAGACTGAAATGAGTGGAAGTACATGTGTAACCATTTGCTGCACCCTCAAGTGAACTTTCAGTACCGGAGAACAGGTAGAGCCGCCAGTCGGTATTATGCTGTGTGGCAGGAATTACAGTGTATTGCGTGTTTTGAAGTTTAAGCACATGAATAATTTTCCTTATACTTGTGAATCCGGTTTATAGTTGTTATGAGCGGGTGTGCTAGGATGCTTGCCACATTATTTCTCACACTTAGTAGACTTGGATGTAAGCTATAACTATATTCGCGGCCTTATCCTACAGGAAAGTGAGTGGTCACAGTATGCTTGGCAGTCCATTGGCCTAGCTGGATAAAAACCTAAGGGACTTTAGGAAAATTTGAGAACTTTAACAAAAGATAAAGGAATGACTCCCATATTATACCTCCAGTCACTAATTACATACAAATGCATTTTGTTTATGTCCACGTAAAAATATGCTTTGTGGCATTTTTTGATAAGGAACTTTGATTTTTATATATAGAGTTCGTTATTTGATTGCGTGTCTCTTTTTGGAGTTTTAGGAAGGCGTGGTGGTGTTTTTGGCTTCCACAGGCATGCATGGTGAAGGTTTAAAATGATGGGTGGTATGTCTCAGAGGTGATGGCTTTTATGATGGTGACCCTGAGAATGTGCTGTAGGTTCGCCTTTTATGGCCGTAGTCATTCCGCCCGAGCACGACGGGTACCATCCTCCGGTTTTGTTGGCCGCGTTGTGGCCTCTCAAGAGGTCGATCAGATCATCATGCCGAAGGGTCGTTCCTTCGTGCTCGAGGGCCTTACCGACGTGTTGTGTTAGTTGAGCTTTGATATATCTGTGGCCTTTAGGCACCCCACACGCACTTGACAACGCAGCCCACGCCCAAGGCTAAACCCTCCAGCCCACACCGACAGTCATGCAACTGCAACATGCATGTATCCAGGCTTGCTTTGTTCGCTTCTGGTGTGTTCCTGCTTTGCTTCCGGTTGCTAGAGGGATCTCGTCTGTGTTTAAAAGATGTGAATAAGTACTTCTATAATATCAGAGATGGGGATGACTGAAATGGAATGATACCAGCAAACACATCAGGTGTAGAGACGAGGCTCTCGTGTGCTATCTGTCCTTGTTCTTTCCCGGTGTCGCTCCCAGTATTACCGGCCAGCAACTTACGTTTCTATTCCGCTGTAGATTGTTGCGCCATGTTGACAGATACGTAGTGAAGGCAGTTCGTGGAAAGATTAAAGGAGCAGGTTGTTGTCGATATCGGGGTGTATGCCTGACGTCACTAGGGCCATAATGATCCTGATCTACATGCCGCCGACAGACATTGACTTGTTCATTTTAAGAATGATCTAATATTAAGTGACATGCAAAGATTAGAAACGTTTGTAGTTAACTGCGTTCAGTGCCATGAGTCGCATATGCAAAGAATAGTGTTCGAGGTCATGCAACATCACTCATGAAGTATGGAACGTAATCACATCACCGAAATTATCTGGAATACAAGGAAACCACTTCATTTGAACATTTTTCGCTGCATAGGTTAGTGATCATTATTTAATAATATTCATTGCCTCTTTACGAATTAATGTATTACAAAACTTTTTATATTAAAAATTCTTCGTGATACATAGCTCTCAATTGCTGTATGACTATTTTGTATAATAGCGTGTCAGGACTATTTGAAGCCATTCCTGTATCATAGTGACCTTTTTGTGTGTACGAGCAAGAGATTTAAAGAAAAAAAAAGGACATGTTACTACTCAAGGTGAGCTTCTGGTATCGTTGGCGAAGGGCGAGATGCACATCACGTGTAGCAAACATTTGTCTTCAGCAAGTCCAGAGTGAAATGTGACGACAGTACTTATGGGCTGCCATTGAAGATATTCTAGTAATTATGCAGTCTAGAGGAAGCTAAAGATCTGAGAAATTATCTTCGAAAAAATTTCGTTTCTCAGTAATGAAAATATTTCGTTTCTCAGTAAATGGATTTTTTTTTTTTTTTTTTTTTTTTTTTTTTTACTTTTGGGGAAATTAAACGCCCAGTCCTCTGTTCTTAACGCTACCTCGCTAATGCGGGAAATGGCGAATAGTTTGAAAGAAAGATATATATATATATATAGAGAGAGAGAGAGAGTGTATCCAAATTATTTCACAAATTAAGCGAGCTTTTACCAAAGTTCATTAAGTAGCTTGTACCCTTATTAAGCGAGTTTATGTCCAGTTATATTGAGTGTGTATCCAGTTTCATTTATTATATGTGTAGTGCACAAAAATGTAGTTTTAGCGTTATCAAGGGTGCATGTCCAGTGACATGACTTTATGCTCAGTAAGCGGAAATTGAGTGTGCGCTTGAGTGAGGCTGGTGAGTCATAAGAGAGCTGTGGCGAGGCTGTGATGTCGGTCTCTGGCGTCTTGGTTACCAGTCTTACCACAGCCAAAGGCTTCGTCTTTTGCTATATGTAAACTTTTTCGGGCGTAATTGAAATACCTGTTGGATTAATATCGTTTTAGTCATTATCTCCGACATGGACTTCAACTCGACCATATTTCTGACAAATTATTGATTCCCGAAAATGCGGGAATTGCTAAATGAAGTTTATTTGAATAAAACCATAAAGTTTTATCACCATCAAATTTCACCCATAAAACGCATTATCTGACTGTAATGGGAATATTATATCCTGTTAACCCAGTATTGAAATTATTGTATGAATTTGACTAATAAGTATGGTTATTCGTTATACTTTTTTTATGACCTTACTACATTTTGTATTTTCTTCATCTGATGGTGTTGAACTTCACTGAGACTTCGTTAATTTTAAAGAAGACAACTCATTCTTAAGATGTGTAAAAGTGTCGATTTTTCAAAACGATTATACTCATCCCATTGAGCATGACGTTAAATACCCTTGGATATGGTGACATGATTGACATGACCCGCTGCTAATACACACGTCCGTCATTCATGCAAACTGTCTGCCTACCTGCCCTCATCTACTATACACCTCTCCCATGACAGTGCAGCAATATCGCCTGCTCACAGCTCTGGGCACTGATATATGATAAATCAGACTCCTGAACATGTCGCTCCCACTTTTTTCATTGCGATTGTTTTTTTTATATATCTAATCATGCAAAACTGACTAAGGTAAGTATAACATTTATTATCATTGGTCGCTTTTCCGCTAACTTTGGATGGATCTAGTGCATGTAATTACCTCTTTGGGAATTACTTTTGCACAAATGGGGTCCCAAATCCACGCTCCGCAGGCTGATTAATAAAGTCATGTGGGCGACCTATTCCCTTTAGGGTAGGCTAGATACCCTGCTGCGCTTTAGAAGGTAATTAAGTAACATTAAGTGACATTTTGTTGTATCCGTGGCTTGTAACGCTAACTCTCACCACCGCTATTTGCAAACTCGTACTAAATGTCATGTTACCAGCCCTTGTCCTGTGCAGGAAGCTTGTTCCTCGGTTCCTATGCACACAGTACTTGCACCAGAGCCCTATTCATTGCCTTCTGATGCCTTCCCTAACGCCATTCGACGTTCCACATTTGTGAGTCTCGATTTCCTTTTCCCCCCAGAACTCTTGTATTAATCTCTCTCTCTCTCTCTCTCTCTCTCTCTCTCTCTCTCTCTCTCTCTCTCTCTCTCTCTATATATATATATATATATATATATATATATATATATATATATATATATATATATATATATATATATATATATATATATATATATGGCCAAAACACTAAACTAAACCAGAATTACCAAGTTTGAAATATGTTACAGGATCTGCCTGATGGTGTGACGGCTTTAACCCCCCTTGTGCTCGACGGTACGACCCTTGGGCATGATGTTGCGAACTTCACCCTGACCGTGATGAAGTGAGGTCATGTCGAAGTTCGGTCATCATACCCAAGGGTCGTGCAGCCTTACTTAAGGGTCGTGGCGGCGTGCTTCATCAAGGGTCGTAGAGTCGTGTTTGAGGACCGTATACCGTTGTAATCAAGGATCGTACCGTCGTGCTCAGGGATTGCACCGTCGTGCTCCAATGGTTACGTATTTACGAATGGAACATTGCAGTATGTGGCGGTGAGCGGTGCGGGTGGGTAGTATACCGTTACTTAACGCGCACTTGGAATGAAATCGAGGTTAACGGGTATTTTGTGTCCGCGGTTGGAACAGTTATAAACGCATTTGAATTGGCTGTGTTTGCCTCCCCCTCCCCGCTTTTTCTGTAGTTCCCCGTGAAGGCAGTTTGCTTTACTATATATCTTTTTTCTATTTTCCTTTTTTTATATATTTTCCTTTATTTATCATGTTTGAGGAGGGTTCTTTTGATGTTCGAGGGATCTGCGTCCCGCCCTGTCGCTCCTGTTACTGGCACGATCCTTCAGCGCTCCGGTTCTGTCTTACCACTAGATGTTGCGACCCTTGAGTACGTCAGAATGACTTGAGCATGACAGTACGATCCTTGAGTACGTCAGTTTCATCTTTTTGTTCACAACGTTAAGGCCCTTTGTTATGTTAGCCTGGCCAATGACGACCATTCATGGTCAAGTTAAAGACTGGGCCATCATACACGTCTATCGGTGAAGGGATGTCGTTGTAAATGGTAACGTGAAGACGTTATAACTGTGGCAGGAAACTGTAATGAGTGTGGTACTTGGCCATGGGTGTTCGTTGTTTTAGATGACCTACTACTGCTACCACCACCACCACCAACTTTTAGTGATTTTAATGATTAAAAGTTTATTAGATTATCTATGGGCAAAGGCAGCAAGAAAAAAAAAAGTACTGTAAGTGGGGCTGTGACAAGAGAATGGAGTGGAGGTAGTTGAACATAGTCGCTGCACGTACATTCGTGTGGCAGTCTACTGATTACTGATGAGGTTCACTGTGGCTAAGATGGGGCTGTTCTTGTAGCCGTCTGTACCAGCTTGGATGGGTACGATTCGATGGTGCCCGACTGTAACTCTTGGGACGAGGGATATCTGGTGGCAGGAGGTGATGTTGGCGAGTAGCACAGGATGATTTACGTGTTTCTTATTGCATCTTGTCTCCTGTACCCAGTAGTTTGTGTGTTGTGAGTACGAGGGAAGACCAGGCGGCGGAGGCGTAAAGGCGAGTTAAGTAAGAGTGAAAGTTGTGTAGATGTGTTCGAATTAGACGCAGGAATATGAAGTGTATTTAGTTAAACAGGAACGAAGAGACGATAGCCGGTAGATTAGACGATGGTGCGAACGTGTTCCTCCCATCTTAGTTTATCGCCCTGAGTGACAACCGAGAAGCTTGGTGGACTGAACATCCTGAAGGGGACTGGTCTATGAGTGGAAACTAGAATGATATTCTTAACTCTGGTCCTCGCGTGGTTGATGGTGACTTCTTCGGCATTTGTCAGTATTTAGTTCTTAAGGTTAGTTTGGAGGACTATGGCGTCAGGTTAACTGTCATTACCGTAGACATCCACGGTAGGTAGAGTCGTTAACATGACATTAAGGTTGATATGGCCCCCTGGGAAATTCAGTAACTCGGAAGGTCTGGGAGCCATCGAATGATTCCTTGGAAGTCCAAGGTTTGATGTTACTGATGATGGGTGGGGCGGGGTTAAAATTTTGCTTTGATGAAGTCAACGAAGGTGGCAGCCACAGAGGTGTTCCCTCTCTGTGGACTGTGGTACATAAAGTCTAGGAAGCCGACGGTGTGGTAATGGCCGTGACTGTGGTAGTGGGTGAGGCTGTGGATGACGTGCTACTGGCCGTGGCTATGGATGAATGTGGTAGTGGCCGTGACTGTAGATGACTGTGGTACTGGCCGTGGCTGACTGTGGTACTGGCCATGGCTGTGGATGACTGTTGTGGCCATGGTTGTGGCTTGGTGTGTGTGTGTGTGTGCGTGTATGTGTGTGTGTGTAGGCAGGTGACCTTGGACAGCAGCAGCAGATGAAGGCAGGTAGGACTGCGGTGTAACATGAGCTTGTGTTGGTCACCCTCGACACCGCCTTGCCTCCTCCAGCCCAGACATCCAGCCTCTCTACCTCCAGGCACCGTGAGGCTTCACCCATACTAATTATCTTTCGTCTCGACCGTCTGAGTTTGGATCCAGGAGATATGGATGTGTTGTCCATTCAACTCTCTCTCTCTCTCTCTCTCTCTCTCTCTCTCTCTCTCTCTCTCTCTCTCTCTCTCTCTCTCTCTCTCTCTCTCTCTCTCCAGTGTCCAAAGAATTTAAACCCTCGAGCACCCGCTGTAGCGCCTTCTTAGTTGAGGAACAGGATAAAGGCTAAACCTTCTTAGTTAAGGGTCGTGTTCGGAAGCAGTTACATTATTCAGATAAAGGTTTAAGATACCTGCCATGGGAAGCAACCTCTGTTGACCTCACTCCCAGCCTCTGCCGCCCTGAGAAGCCCTTGACCTTGCCCAAAGTCATATGCGCTCGCTTGTGTACTCTGTGTTGACCTCTGCCCTCCTGGTGCTCCCGAGGGTGGGGGTGGGGGGTATGACCTTGCCTCGGGTCACGGACACGCACTGTGACCCCCACACCCATGGGAGTTCCACAGTTTCCTGAGGTATTCCTGTGAGGCGCTGGCTTGTGCAGAGGTTAGGGTTGGAACTTCCAAAACCTTCACCTCTCTACCAGATTACGATGTACGTTGGGTAAACCTGCTCGGAGCAACCCACTCTCAAAGTACGACAGCGGAAATGAGACTGAAAACAGAATCTCGTTCGTCGTAGACGCTGTTGATTGTTACAGCCGACGGTGGGTTTACACGTCGCTGCTGGTAGCATCGTCAGATTGTAAGAGGGTCCGTCAGTGTATTGTAGTTGTAATGAACAGGTTTTCCCCTCCCCTACGTCCACCAGTGTGAGGATGATGGGTGAAGGTATTTGCCTTTTATATGTTTGATCCGTCATATCTACCGCCTTCAGCACCACGGGGTGTGTGATCACGGCGCTTGACCTGTGTGGACTGGTTGGTTGGGTCAGGGGTGCGGTGCTTCATCCTCAAACGAACCATGATACGTCATGTATGTGTAACCCATGTTACCTTATTTCACCAGTGCCATTTATTCCTTTCCTCGTTATCTGACGGAAAAAAGACACCCTGGCCCCACGTTGGACCCCTCCTGTCACCCTCCCATACCGACGCAGTGTACCCACTCTATACTTGCCTCTACACCTACCCTTAAGCCAGGTATCCGTCCCCCAAGCTTTTATTGAAAAGCTTTGTCTGTGTACATTTAGAGTAATGACAGTTTTAAGATTAAAAAGAATATATTTTCGGCTGTCTGCGTCTATATGTAAATGATTTTATGGTTTTAGATGGAAAGAAGCCTATTCTCAAGCTATTTTCTCTACTGGTGTTAAAACCGAGGTTTACATAATTACACCAGGGCGTTCCTGTAGTGGGTAAGTGTTGGGTGTTCTGTAGAGGTTGGCCGACGTCTCTTCCTTGTAGACGGTGTTGGGAGACGGAGGGGGGAGCGGTGCTGTTATGACCCGAGGGTCACAGTACTGATGACCCTCTTCTTAGGTACGCTCGCCTCGCTTGTCTCTTGACTCTGTGTGCACCTTGAGTGGTGGCGGGCGTGAAGGTGTGGACCCGTGGGTCAGGGAACCACAATTGTCGGGAGCGGTAGACATATATGATGTGCCATGCATATGTATGTCCTATGCACTTGTTAATAGATGTTGTGTAGGAAGGAGAAGGGATCGTCTTAGAATGCAGTTGTTGGCTGGACAGGGTGTTCGGGCTGCAGGTGTTAGTGGACAGGTGTTGGACGTATTAAAATGTTGCGAGTTACGCTCTCTTGCTGATGGGAAGTTTCAGGAAGAGCGACTGGTAGGTGGTGGCGGCCACCTGCATGAGGAGCGGCTGGGTCAGGTGGTGTGTAGTTGCTGCCGGTGTTGGCGGCGGCCACCGCAGGAGGAACGACGGGGTCAGGTGGTGGCTAGGTGGGCGCGGGTTAAGTGTCGGGTACGAACGACGCTCCCCATCCTTCGTCCTGTCCCAGCTTGACTACTACATCCTCAGCCGTGGGCCCCAACATCCCCTAGCGACGTCTCTCTTACCCCTGGGAGTCCCACATCTTCGCTCTTTCCTGGGGTTCATTCATGTCCTTTCCTCCTGAGTCAGCAATGAAGGCGAAAGAAATTCGTAATGATTTTCGAAAAATTGGATGTGGAAGTGTCAAAGTCAGGTGAATCGCAGTCATATTCCATGTATCTGCATTTTGTAAATATTCGGTCAGAGAATTTATTAAAGAATGTAAGCCATGCAGCAATTTTTTCCCATACTTGGTTTTCTCTAATTACGCAAATGAATATTTCAAAATTTTTGTGTACATTTACTTACGTGGTCACAAGTTTAACTTTGTTCGTCTCTGTTATGAGAAACGCCATCTGCTTAAAAGCAAACCATTTCGACCTGTGTGGCTGTATACAACCAAAATTATGGAAGCAGTTTGTATTATAATATATATTTTTTATTTATTGATATTTTTCATATGAATCAATTTTGGCGTTTTATTTTTTATATATTCATTATTCAGTAATAGGTATTATCTTACATCATATACATCAATTTTGATGTTTGATCGTAAATTAGCCAATCCCAACGGTTTTCTTTCCCTTAACCTCTTCTTTCCAGACACTGGCAAGCGAGCTTTCCATTTTCTTCTTCGCTTCTCCAGAGGTACATTCAATAACTTGTTCAATGCTAACCTAGTAATCATGTTTTTTTGGCTTTATTGTAGTACAATCCATGTTTGGTGGATTCCAAAGCTCATGATACTTCTCATATTCCTCAAGGTTGAATTTTTTTTTCTCTCACTCACTCCACGAAAAGATAATACAAACGGAATAGTTGGAACAGCAGGGAACGCATACGTCTTGACCGCGCACCAAACGAGCAATTTCATCTTTTGAGCGCAGTGTTTAGGGAAAGGTTAGGCGCTCTCCGCTCGGCACGGAGACACGTACTTGATAGCCGAATTCAGCCGAGTGCTGTATGCTCGTTTAGATTAATGTGCTCAGGTCAGGGCGCGCCTTTGGGATGGAGGCTGGCTTCCCCTTTCCATGCTTCACCGGCATAGTGATGTTACACTGTTTTACGTTCGGCGTTTCCTCCAACGGTTCAGTGTGGCGGTTGACATGGTGGTGGTGTTTGGAGGGGCACAGTCAATACATCTCGTAGTTTTGTTTTGCTGACTCTTCTGGTCTTAATGGAGCAGCTGCTGTGATCGCTCTTCTCCCGCTGTTTTGTGATGACAGCAGCAGTAGTGATGATGGTGGCGGCGTGGTAGATCATGTAAAATGTTCACTGCACAACGCCTTTCACCATTCCCCCCCCCCCTCCTTGCCCCACACTGCTACTTGTCTCCTGTGTCGGGCCTTAGAATTGGCCTTAACGTATATGACAAAGGCCTGGCGTCCACCACCCTACTACCCAAGGGTCGTTCCGTCATGCTCAAGGGTCGTACCATTGTACTGGGGTCGTGCTCACTGGTTGTACCGTCGTATTCTGAGATAATTTGTTTATAATATTTCTTTATGTTAGTCACTGTGTTTGTCCTTGTTTCTCTGTTCTTCTCCGTTGATACTAGTTAGACCAGTTGTCGTGTGTGTGTGTGTGTGTGTGTGTGTGTGTGGGGAGGGGGGGGGGATGAAACATGCACTGTCGGGTGGGGAGGAGTATCATATCATCCCCTTCCCTCCTACTGTGTTGCAGAGTAACCAGAAGCTTTACATAACCAGTGGCAGTAGCTGTTGGTGCCTCGGTAGTCACGCTGCAGTGCATGTTATGCTGACGGCGGACCTGTTCCTTCGTAAGGCTCGGTGTGTGTGTGTTACGGAGAGTTTTACACCCGTGTTGTTCCGTCTCATAACTTTGTATTTGTGTATCATTTATTTTTTGTTTTGTATTGTTTTGTTCCTGCAGTCTAAGCCAGGTACCTATTTGTCGACCAGCCCCAAGGCGAGGATGAACGCCTGGGATGTGTGTCGTCCTACTGCCGCACCCAGGATTCAAACCCATGGGTTCCAACCTCTGGCGGGCCCCTACTGACTCATGGTTAGTAAAACGCTTATCACCACACCACGGAGGCTCTTGTGTGTGTGTGTGTGTGTGTGTGTGTGTGTGTGTGTGTGTGTGTGTGTAGCCTCTGACCCCGGCCCACCTTTCACCTGGTGGGTTGACCTGGTAATGAGTCTCCGGGTGTTGACCTCTCATGGCTCACTCACAAACACCTGGCATGTGTGTTTGGAAATCCGTGTGTTTCCTTCTGTTGTTAATGAGCAGTTTTGTTCACGGTAAAGCTGTTCCTTGTTCCATCTTGCAGGCTCATTGTTTACGGTAAAGCTGTTCCTTGTTCCATCGTTGAGACATATTGTTCATGGTAAAGCTGTTCCCTGTTCCATCCTTCAGGCGTATTGTTTACGGTAAAGTTGTTCCTTGTTCCATCGTCCAAATGTGAAAGTTGTTTTTCGTGTGTCGGAGACCCCGATGTGAGGGGTCACATTACACGATTTAATCGTCTTTGAGTAGGCGAGTAGTGTTTCTCCAGTCGTCCAAATGAAATATTTCGTTTATTTAATAACAGCCTAGTTGGAGAAGTCTGATGACGCGATTAAATCGTCTTTGAGAGTAAACAGGAACCCTTGATGGTCGCAGCAGGATTGAGTTACTTCAGTTTCTCTCCGTGTGACGTGTTTGCAGATATCAGTTGATTAATAAATGCCCAGTGTGTGTGTGTGTGTGTGTGTGTGTGTGTGTGTGTGTGTGTGTGTGTATGTGTGTTTGTGTGTGTATGTGTGTTAGGTGTGGAGGAAGGGGAGGGAAGCGGCCAGACAGAAATATAACAAAAGAGGAACGGGACGACGACACAGGAAGAGGAAGAACTAAAAGAAGATTACCGCAGGGGTGAGGCGGTGTACTGGGGCGGAAGTGTGGGGTGGGAAGCTTTTAGGGAGCCGAGGGGGGGGGGGATAGAGAAGCTCCGTGAGTAAGTGTGGGAGATGTGTGGGGAAATGGGGTGGCTCCAGGAACTAACGGTTGGATGCTCCGTGGGAAATATAGAGGCTGTGTGTGGGCATGGATGGGTGGGGAGGCAGGAAGCCACCAGGACCAGTGGAGGAACCGAGGGAGTCGGCAACACAGGAAGATCGTTAACGGACCCACAACACAAGCTACAGCTGGCCTGGTGTGGTAGGCCGTAAGGTTGTTCGGTAGATTCGTTGCTCGGTTATGGTTATGTTGGATGAGTGTTTACTCGATATATATATATATATATATATATATATATATATATATATATATATATATATATATATATATATATATATATATATATATATTCCCTGGGGATAGGGGAGAAAGAATACTTCCCACGTATTCCCTGCGTGTCGTAGAAGGCGACTAAAAGGGAAGGGAGCGGGGGGCTGGAAATCCTCCCCTCTCAGTTTTTTTTTAATATTCTAAAAGAAAGAACAGAGAAGGGGGCCAGGTGAGGATATTCCCTCAAAGGTCCAGTCCTCTGTTCTTAACGCTACCTTGCTAACGCGGGAAATGGCGAATAGTGTGAAAAAAAGAATATATATATATATATATATATATATATATATATATATATATATATATATATATATATATATATATATTGATAGACTGGTAAGTTTGTTGGTTGGTAGGCCACAGGATTAATTCATTAGCAGGCAGGTAAGTATGATGATTGTTAGGGAGGTTAGCTGGAAAACGGTAGGCAGGCAAGTAGATAGCTAGCTTGTTAGCGATGTCAGCAGGGAGGTAGGTGGGTTGGTAACCATGCAGTTTGGTGGGCAAGTATCTCATTATGTACAACGATAGCTTAGTTAGAAGGTTGATAGGTTTATCTATAGGTATATTAGTTAGGCAGATGGTTGAGTAGGTAGGGTGGTGAATGGTTAGGTGGGTATGTAGGTAGTTATGTAGATGGTTGGGTAAGTAGGTAAGTGGACGGTTGGGGCTTAACTAAGGTATGTAGGTAGATTGTTGTACAGGGTCTACGGGAAAGGTGTAGTGTGTCTAGTTACGCTGCCCCACAAGTAACTTGATACTAATTACCATACGAGCGATAGTGATTAGCATAACATGCTTAATTAGTGTATCATTATCCATTACAAGTCTCTCTCGTGTCTTGTAGACCCTTTTGTGTGTTTAGTTACTATAATGGTCCGAAGGTTCATCGCTTAGGGTGTAATACCTTTACGAAATGATTAAGTTCGCCATTAGATTAAAAATGAGTGTACCAGACATGACTGCGTTGGGATACTTGAAACTTCTTCGTTATCAGGTCCAATTTGAGTCGTTATGTAGGGGTTATGGCTTGAGATAAGCCTTATCACCTGGTAGCCCCGGCTTGATAAGAACCAGACGGAACAAGGACTGTATCCTAGCTGCTCAAATCCTTCAAGTGACGAATACAGACTTTGTCTGTACCAGCCAGCCAGCCAGCTAGCCTCACAGCCCACATTCAGAGGCATCGGACCAAGAGGTGTGCCTTCATCATGTGGCGAAAACCTTGGGATGACGGCGAGATCAGTAAGGGTATGCGAAGTGTGAGATAAGATATTTTGGAGTTGATGGTGTTTTCGTTGAAAGTCGTTGAGCCTGACGGTACGACCCTTTGATCACGGTGGTACGAACGTTGGGTAAGAAACGGTACGACCTTTGATCACGGTGGTACGGACCTTGGGTATGAGACGGTACGACCTTTGATCTCGGTGGTACGGACCTTGGGTAAGAACGGTACGACTTTTGAACACGATGGTTCGGACCTTGGTTATGAGACGGTACGACCCTTTGAACATGATGGTACGAACCTTGGGTAAGAATGGTGCGACCTTTGATCATTATGTTAGGACCCTCGAGCATGACGTTACGACCCTCGAGTATTACGATGGAGTGTTGCAGCTTCTGGGCTGATCCGTTCGTTGTGTCTGTCCACCAGGCCTGGCTGGAGGCCCAGCCGTACGTGTTGTCCAACCTTGGTGTGTTATGCTGAGTCCTTCCTTCTCTTGCTCCCTCTCCTACTCCCTCCCCGGGACACTCAAGAGGCTGTTCCGGGTTCCAGATTCTGAAGGTCGCACACGCAACACTTCCATGTAATGGACGTTAAAAAAGAACACTTGCAAAAAAAAATCGTAGGTAACCATTTCGTTTTGACCTGCGATGTCATGTGTGGCGTTAATTGTTATTGTCTGTTATCTCGTAGCGTTTCGTATTAAGGACGTGAATGGGTCACGTTACCTCATTAACGAGACGATATATTTGCCCTCTGAAGGACATGAATGGGCCACGCGACTTCATTGTTGAGACGACATATTTGCCTTCTGATGGATATGAATGGGTCTTGTTACCTAATCAATGAGACGATATATTTGCCTTCTGAAGGATATGAATGGGTCATGTTACCTCATTAATGAGACGGTATATTTGCCTGTCATACACTCATGAGTGACCCGTAGAAGTATTTGATTCTCGGAGGATGTGGTTAAGCGAGGTAGGATGACCGTGAGAGGCAAAGAAGTCAAAGTGCCCCCGAATTTATCGCAACATGTTACCCTATACACACACACACACACACACACACACACACACACACACACACACACACACACACACACCGTGTATAGAAGCGGTCAGTGGCATAGATTGTTCTTTAAAAGTGCATGGTGGGGAGCGAGGTCATGAGGTGGGGGAGGGAGGGAGTGAGAGGTAGGTGTCATGGGAAGGTCTTAGAGGAGAAGGTGAAGTAGGCAGGTGAGGGCGGGAAGGTGTGGGGGAGGGAGTGGATATGGGTGATCTGGACCAGTTTTTATTTGTGAAAGTTTGGGTAAGGTCCGTGACGGGTCGTCCCGCTCTTGGCTGTGGGGGGTACTAGTTGTAAGGGGAAGGGGCCTCGGGAGGCCTTATTCTCTGTGTCTGTCGTTCACCACTTCACTGTTTTTACGTCAGCTCACCAGCAGACACAGCTCTTGTATCTCTGTGTGTGTCTCTTTACTGCCGTCTGTAAGGCCACAGGGACGGGATATTTTGAAGTTGTTTCTATTTTTATCCCATGGTGAGGGGCGGGTCATCCAGGATATAGGTCTAGTGGGAGGGTGGGGTGGGTGGGAGTTACCCATAGGGGTGTTCTCCACTGTCCGGGTTGGGTGTGTGGGTGGGCGGGGGAGCAATCTCTCCTAAAAGATGGGGGTGGAGCATGCAGTACCTACCCAGGGAGATAGGTAAGGGTGAAGGGGTACCTTCCTGGTTGCCTGGTCAGGCAGGGGAGGTTGAGTATTGGCATCAACATATTCATAAGGCTCTGCTGCTTCAGGAGGAGAAATTTTATTGTTGTGATGGAGGGAAGCTCTGTGGGGAGCGGTGTACGGCCGTTTTAAGTGGTGTGGCCTCGCCCAGAATGCGAGCCGAACCCCTCAAAATGTTCCCCCACTTGCGAAACGGTCGGAAAAACGCGAACCTTCAGTACACGGAGGCAGAAATATAGTATTTAGATGTAGGTCATAGGACGTCTGGGGAGGTAGGGATGGGCGTGGAAACTCCGTCGTGCGTTTGATGGATTGTAAAGTTATCGATTGGTTGGCCATTCTGACGGCCGGAGTCAGGCTGCCGGAGCGGTGGGGAGTCAGGCTGTAGGAGGGTGGGAGTCAGGCTGTGGGATGATGGGAGTCAGGCTGTGGGAGCGTTGGAGTCAGGCTGTGGGAAGGTTAGCTTGTGTTATGCAGGGTAGTAATCATCTGCAGAAGTTTTATCCACGAACTTTTTTTTTTGTTGTTTTGGCTTCGAATGCAAGAGATCAGTAAAGAATCTGGTCGTCAAGGACAAATATCGTGTATGGATGGATAGATGTATACTAAGGTAATGAGGCGTCTGTAAGTAGTTTCTACTCTTTGAGCACGAAGTTGCGACCTTTGACTGCGACGGTCCGACTATCAATATCGATCGTTACGACACTTGGGTTAAAATGACCTATTCTTTGACTTTGATCGAGCCCGGCTGTTATACCATAGGGTCGTACCGTCGTGTTCAAAAGGTAGTACCGTCGTGCCTCAAGGTCAATGCTTCCCCCACTGTTGATTTTATATCAGAAATTGAGGAACATGGCAGCATCGTTTATGGAGATTAATGACGCGATGGCAATATTATGTTCTTCAGAACAACCGATAACATGGTCATGTGGGTGTGGATGGTAGTGGAGGAGATGACTAGGGATTGTGTCATTATTACGAGTTATTTGAGGTAGTAGTAGTAGTAGTAGTAGTAGTAGTAGTAGTAGTAGTAGTAGTAGTAGTAGTAGTAGTAGTAGTAGTAGTAGTAGTAGTAGTAGTAGTAGTAGTAGTAGTAGTAGTAGTAGTAGTAGTAGTAGTAGTAGTAGTAGTAGTAGTAGTAGTAGTAGTAGTAGTAGTAGTAGTAGTAGTAGTAGTAGTAGTAGTAGTAGTAGTAGTAGTAGTAGTAGTAGTAGTAGTAGTAGTAGTAGTAGTAGTAGTAGTAGTAGTAGTAGTAGTAGTAGTAGTAGTAGTAGTAGTAGTAGTAGTAGTAGTAGTAGTAGTAGTAGTAGTAGTAGTAGTAGTAGTAGTAGTAGTAGTAGTAGTAGTAGTAGTAGTAGTAGTAGTAGTAGTAGTAGTAGTAGTAGTAGTAGTAGTAGTAGTAGTAGTAGTAGTAGTAGTAGTAGTAGTAGTAGTAGTAGTAGTAGTAGTAGTAGTAGTAGTAGTAGTAGTAGTAGTAGTAGTAGTAGTAGTAGTAGTAGTAGTAGTAGTAGTAGTAGTAGTAGTAGTAGTAGTAGTAGTAGTAGTAGTAGTAGTAGTAGTAGTAGTAGTAGTAGTAGTAGTAGTAGTAGTAGTAGTAGTAGTAGTAGTAGTAGTAGTAGTAGTAGTAGTAGTAGTAGTAGTAGTAGTAGTAGTAGTAGTAGTAGTAGTAGTAGTAGTAGTAGTAGTAGTAGTAGTAGTAGTAGTAGTAGTAGTAGTAGTAGTAGTAGTAGTAGTAGTAGTAGTAGTAGTAGTAGTAGTAGTAGTAGTAGTAGTAGTAGTAGTAGTAGTAGTAGTAGTAGTAGTAGTAGTAGTAGTAGTAGTAGTAGTAGTAGTAGTAGTAGTAGTAGTAGTAGTAGTAGTAGTAGTAGTAGTAGTAGTAGTAGTAGTAGTAGTAGTAGTAGTAGTAGTAGTAGTAGTAGTAGTAGTAGTAGTAGTAGTAGTAGTAGTAGTAGTAGTAGTAGTAGTAGTAGTAGTAGTAGTAGTAGTAGTAGTAGTAGTAGTAGTAGTAGTAGTAGTAGTAGTAGTAGTAGTAGTAGTAGTAGTAGTAGTAGTAGTAGTAGTAGTAGTAGTAGTAGTAGTAGTAGTAGTAGTAGTAGTAGTAGTAGTAGTAGTAGTAGTAGTAGTAGTAGTAGTAGTAGTAGTAGTAGTAGTAGTAGTAGTAGTAGTAGTAGTAGTAGTAGTAGTAGTAGTAGTAGTAGTAGTAGTAGTAGTAGTAGTAGTAGTAGTAGTAGTAGTAGTAGTAGTAGTAGTAGTAGTAGTAGTAGTAGTAGTAGTAGTAGTAGTAGTAGTAGTAGTAGTAGTAGTAGTAGTAGTAGTAGTAGTAGTAGTAGTAGTAGTAGTAGTAGTAGTAGTAGTAGTAGTAGTAGTAGTAGTAGTAGTAGTAGTAGTAGTAGTAGTAGTAGTAGTAGTAGTAGTAGTAGTAGTAGTAGTAGTAGTAGTAGTAGTAGTAGTAGTAGTAGTAGTAGTAGTAGTAGTAGTAGTAGTAGTAGTAGTAGTAGTAGTAGTAGTAGTAGTAGTAGTAGTAGTAGTAGTAGTAGTAGTAGTAGTAGTAGTAGTAGTAGTAGTAGTAGTAGTAGTAGTAGTAGTAGTAGTAGTAGTAGTAGTAGTAGTAGTAGTAGTAGTAGTAGTAGTAGTAGTAGTAGTAGTAGTAGTAGTAGTAGTAGTAGTAGTAGTAGTAGTAGTAGTAGTAGTAGTAGTAGTAGTAGTAGTAGTAGTAGTAGTAGTAGTAGTAGTAGTAGTAGTAGTAGTAGTAGTAGTAGTAGTAGTAGTAGTAGTAGTAGTAGTAGTAGTAGTAGTAGTAGTAGTAGTAGTAGTAGTAGTAGTAGTAGTAGTAGTAGTAGTAGTAGTAGTAGTAGTAGTAGTAGTAGTAGTAGTAGTAGTAGTAGTAGTAGTAGTAGTAGTAGTAGTAGTAGTAGTAGTAGTAGTAGTAGTAGTAGTAGTAGTAGTAGTAGTAGTAGTAGTAGTAGTAGTAGTAGTAGTAGTAGTAGTAGTAGTAGTAGTAGTAGTAGTAGTAGTAGTAGTAGTAGTAGTAGTAGTAGTAGTAGTAGTAGTAGTAGTAGTAGTAGTAGTAGTAGTAGTAGTAGTAGTAGTAGTAGTAGTAGTAGTAGTAGTAGTAGTAGTAGTAGTAGTAGTAGTAGTAGTAGTAGTAGTAGTAGTAGTAGTAGTAGTAGTAGTAGTAGTAGTAGTAGTAGTAGTAGTAGTAGTAGTAGTAGTAGTAGTAGTAGTAGTAGTAGTAGTAGTAGTAGTAGTAGTAGTAGTAGTAGTAGTAGTAGTAGTAGTAGTAGTAGTAGTAGTAGTAGTAGTAGTAGTAGTAGTAGTAGTAGTAGTAGTAGTAGTAGTAGTAGTAGTAGTAGTAGTAGTAGTAGTAGTAGTAGTAGTAGTAGTAGTAGTAGTAGTAGTAGTAGTAGTAGTAGTAGTAGTAGTAGTAGTAGTAGTAGTAGTAGTAGTAGTAGTAGTAGTAGTAGTAGTAGTAGTAGTAGTAGTAGTAGTAGTAGTAGTAGTAGTAGTAGTAGTAGTAGTAGTAGTAGTAGTAGTAGTAGTAGTAGTAGTAGTAGTAGTAGTAGTAGTAGTAGTAGTAGTAGTAGTAGTAGTAGTAGTAGTAGTAGTAGTAGTAGTAGTAGTAGTAGTAGTAGTAGTAGTAGTAGTAGTAGTAGTAGTAGTAGTAGTAGTAGTAGTAGTAGTAGTAGTAGTAGTAGTAGTAGTAGTAGTAGTAGTAGTAGTAGTAGTAGTAGTAGTAGTAGTAGTAGTAGTAGTAGTAGTAGTAGTAGTAGTAGTAGTAGTAGTAGTAGTAGTAGTAGTAGTAGTAGTAGTAGTAGTAGTAGTAGTAGTAGTAGTAGTAGTAGTAGTAGTAGTAGTAGTAGTAGTAGTAGTAGTAGTAGTAGTAGTAGTAGTAGTAGTAGTAGTAGTAGTAGTAGTAGTAGTAGTAGTAGTAGTAGTAGTAGTAGTAGTAGTAGTAGTAGTAGTAGTAGTAGTAGTAGTAGTAGTAGTAGTAGTAGTAGTAGTAGTAGTAGTAGTAGTAGTAGTAGTAGTAGTAGTAGTAGTAGTAGTAGTAGTAGTAGTAGTAGTAGTAGTAGTAGTAGTAGTAGTAGTAGTAGTAGTAGTAGTAGTAGTAGTAGTAGTAGTAGTAGTAGTAGTAGTAGTAGTAGTAGTAGTAGTAGTAGTAGTAGTAGTAGTAGTAGTAGTAGTAGTAGTAGTAGTAGTAGTAGTAGTAGTAGTAGTAGTAGTAGTAGTAGTAGTAGTAGTAGTAGTAGTAGTAGTAGTAGTAGTAGTAGTAGTAGTAGTAGTAGTAGTAGTAGTAGTAGTAGTAGTAGTAGTAGTAGTAGTAGTAGTAGTAGTAGTAGTAGTAGTAGTAGTAGTAGTAGTAGTAGTAGTAGTAGTAGTAGTAGTAGTAGTAGTAGTAGTAGTAGTAGTAGTAGTAGTAGTAGTAGTGTCGCAGGTGTGTGTGTGTGTGTGTGTGTATGTGTGTGTGTGTGTGTTTTGAAGAACAGATTAGATTTAACTGTTGTAATGCAAGGCAGCGAATCGTGTGTCGTATCGATCTGACGATTCAAACAGTTTACTCCTGCGTTAGAAGCCGTCGGTTCGACACTTGTGGTAGAAGCCGTCGGGTCGACACTTGTGGTAGAAGGTGGGTCGACCCAACAACGATGGTGAGGCCGATGACTGCGGCACGACCCGCCTTCACCACCACCAGCACCACCACAGGTAAGAGGGAGGTCCGGGTTTTACGACCACCGTGTTGGTGGTCGTGGTGATGGTGTTGGTGGTAGATGATGGTCGTAAGTGGTCGTCGTGCATATCATAATGCTCTCAGTTACCGAAAGATACCCAGTAAATACGATGCAGATAATGAATGATATTCTAAAATTGCCTTCATTTCACAGCTTAATTAAAGATCATATAGTCGACCAAACGATATTTTAACCCCAGATTTGTATTCAGCATAAAAAATAGTACGTATCATAAGGTTTTGAAGGAAATCTATTTTGCTGAGAAAAATACGAAATATATCCGAAACTAGGTTAATTATGTACATATCGTGTAAAGATGGGCAACAGCAGTACGGTAAGTGATGCAGATTCAAGTGCACCCAGAAACATTGATGTTCATGATTCTGTTTCTCACAAGAAACGAACTTCTTCAAAAGAAAACACAATGTGGAATAATTGCTTGAAGACCATTGCTGCAAAAGATAGATCAGGTGATAGCATTAACCACACACCGAGAGTTCCGCACTGGACGAGTTTTACCCCCCTGGTCTTTGTGTGAGAGCGAAAGGCGGAGGGATGAATTTTAGCAACTGCTGAAGGAATCTTCAAATTTGTCGGCTGTGTGCTCTCAAGAGAAGGAGTTTGGCTAAGGAGCTGGTTTTCAACTCCCGGGAGGCTCTTCTTTTTTCCCTTGAAGTTTCTCATAGTTTTCAAGGATTTTTTTTTTTTTTTCATCATTTATATTTAGATCTAGTGGGATTTGCAAGGTCGCATCTAAAGGTTAGTTCATTATTGCTGTAGCACTTTGTTGTCTTCAGCAGGACAATAGACTTAGAAATTAACAAACTGTCACCTGAACGTGTTTACGGGTATCATCTCAGCATAGGTGACTGTATTTTACAACCTTCGTCGCAAAAGGATACTGTACTAGGGTGTACTTGAACGTACTTTATATAGTGTTTTGAAGGGAATTGGTCAGTTTTGCATGGTTCTGGAACGTCATATTTTCTTAGATCCTTACATTTGAATACCTAACGTAACTTCCTTTTACGACGTAAGAGAAAACCTCCACCCTATAAGAGGTGGGTATTCGTCCGGCTTGGGTGATGAGAGTGAGAAACCCTACCCGTTTTCCTTAAGTGCCTGAGCGTTTTATGTTGGCCACAGATGGAAAACCGTGGTAGTTTAAAGTGATAAGTTGGTCGGGAGTTGAAAAGAACGTGCGGAGGAAATCATACTGGCACGGTACGACCCTTAAACACGACGGTACGACTCGTTGGTATGGTTATGGCTTAGCCTCCGATCCAACCCTCAAGTGGTCTTACAGTCGTGCTTAAGAGGTTAAAAGTTCAGCCATCGTAAGGTGTTGGTGCGTGTGCCTGAGCTTTGGATGTAGCCATTGTTGGTAAACTTTCTCTTAAAACTTTGTAAATGATAGAGTTTTTTATGTAATGTCTTCTTTAAGTTGATAAAAGTATAGTCAATACAGACTCTCGTGTCGCTTTGACCAGTATTTGTTGCTTACGCATTCTGCTTTGTGTGGAGGGTGGAGTCTTATATATGTTTGCCATTTTTCCTGAGCCATTTATATATCTGGTGCTTTATTGGTCTGCACTAGTATCAAATCCGTAGCTCTTTATATGTTGCTATTTTGTTCGGCGCCACTTTACGGAAGTACCGCAGCGTCAGTGATGAAGATCCGTGGATGTTACTGATGATAGTACCGGTGTAGGAGACTCGAGGTGACGGATGACGGAAGGCACATATCTAAACAAAAAGTAGCGGAGGGTGGGTTAAGGGGGTGGGGCGGGTACCATCCTGCTTCCCCTGCCGGCGCGCTGCCCCGGCGGTTGACGCCTTCGTTAGCTGCGGTTAACCTCGCCAAGAAGCGAGGCTTAACCATCGCTATCCTGTAACGCGACCTGCATCACAGTGTTTACCAGGTGTTGGTGTATCATTACCTGCTGATTCCCTCTTTGTCTTTCCTCCTTTCTCCTCCAGGTATTTCTCATCATTCTTCGGTCACTCCCTTTCTCTTTCTTGTATTCCCTCCCTCTCCATCTGTCGTCCGCCTTGCCCCTTGGGGTCCCTCATTTGCTGTGGTTTAGGTGGCACGACCTCTGGCCCGGGCTGGGGGCTTGCGCGGAGGGCGTCGCCCTCTGTGAGTGAACGCTTTTAGCGGCCCCAGAACGGGAGTGGCCTAGTCAAGAGTAACATGACTGGTACTCAACTTAGGTCTACGTCTGGTGTGTATTCTTGGTTACACCATGGCCGGGTAATCTCTTGGTTATGTCTGGTATGTCCTTAGTTGTACCATGGCTTGATACTCTCGCATGTCTGGGCTTGTGAATGTGGACAGAATTTATCAGCGGTTCTGGGGATGTATTATGTTCGTTGGGTTGAAGTGGACCGCAAGTTTAACAACAGCCAGTTGGACCAGAAGTTAACAACTGTTAGTTGGACCACAAATTTAACAACTGCTAGTTGGATCTCATGTTAAACAACAGCCAGTTTGTTGAACCACAAGTTTAACGGCAGTCAGTTGGACCACAGGTTTAACAACAGTCAGTTGGACCACAAGTTTAACAAGCGTCAAACAACCACATATGTAGGCCTTTCTCCAGTCTCCAGTACAACAGCCATTTTCTGCTGGACATTGGTCATCGACGTGACCCCACCGTCGCTGACAATAGTTTACTGTAAGGCTTCGCTTTCCTGTCGAGTACATGACACCTTTGTTGTATCTATTATTTAGTTATCTATAAAACGTTGACTTTTGAACCAACGTTGTTTTGCCTCGAGCGACAGACGAATACGAAAGTTCATTTATTTTCCGTGATTGTATTCTCCTCACAACGGTTGGCAGGATTCTTCAGTTGTGTTATTATATTATCATTATGCTCAGCTAAGGAGCGCATATAAAATATGTGTGACCCATTCAGCGCGAAGTGTACGACCCATGGGTATGGTAGTCTAGCATTTGTGGTCAGAGGTTATTGAGTATCACATATGAGCCGTAGCACTCCGATGACAGCCTCTGGTTGCAGGGATTTTTTGTAGTATTTTTTTTAATGGGCCGCGCTTATGCTTTCAATCTTTTCTTCAAGCGGTGTTTCTCGGTGCGCCCGAGGAAATTAGCTTCCTTAGTACGTAGTCATAATGTTTCATTTTTTTCCCCAATCACAGCTAGAGTTGTTATGTTTATTAGATCCACAACTGCTCATCGCTTTCGCCAGGCAGAGTGTTGCTGGTGCGCATGTTGCCAGTCGTCGAAACTGTACCGCGACTGGCGTGTTTGTGCTCAGGACGGGTTTTGATTAGTATTATGTAAGTTTAAATATTCATCGAGCAGTCGGATGTGTTGCTTTTTTATTTACGATTTTAAAGTACATTTCTGTTGGTATTAGCCATGTCTTTTATTTGATAATTGGTTTGAAGCTCTTAAGTTTAGTACATGAAATTGGTTCTTGAAATTGAAATGTTTCGGTTATAACCTAAATTTTCAAATATATTATTATTTGTGAAGTTGCAAAAGAAGTGAAGAACGTTTCTTGTTATTGATTTCTTATTTATTAGCAAAAAAAAAAAAAAGTGTGGTTGTGGGTATTTTAAGTTCATTGTGTCGGAATGCGCATTGTTGATATTGGGTTTATGTTGTTGATGGTGTCGCAGTACATGAAGATGGTGGTGGGTTGGTAAACCTATGGTGATATTACGGTGGGTTGGTATTTTTATAGTACTGAAATGCATGATGACGGGTTGTTATAGTATTGGCATGCAGGAAAAGGATGATGAGTTGGTAAGTAAACTGCGTTGGCATACAAGGTTATGGTGGTTTGGTATATTAATGATACTGTTGCTGTGCACGGAGATGATGGTAGGTTAATATGAGTATGGTGCTGAAATTGAAGATGATAGTAGGTTGGTATGTTAATGTTGTTGCAGTGCACTATGACGGTGGATTGGTATGTTATGGAGCTAGCTGGCAAGCAGCAAGATGATGGTGGGGCCGTACACTTGTGGTGCAGGAATGCACGAGTGCAGTGGGTTGAAATATTGATAGAATTGGAATACAGTCCTGTAATGGCGACTTGGAATGTTTGTAGTGTTGGAATGCGCGATGATGGTGGGTTTGTTGACTGAATGTACTGAAGCTTGGGTGGGAGGGTGGGACGGGGTCCTGTGTATTCCTCCGCCAGGGGCACACAGCTGAGCGCGGCTTACGTCATCCTCGGCTCTTCCCCCTGGCTAACGCACCGCGCCTCCTCCTCTCTCACCCCACAACACTGTGGAGGCAGCCATCGTTCTCCATTGGTGTGCACCTTTGTGACTTATAATATGAGCACAAAAAGATGGTTTTAGGTATTACAAGACGTTTCTCAGTAGGCTTGTATCTTTAAAACGTTGTAACACGGAGATTTGCTTGAAAACGCGCTATTTCTTAAACGTATTGATGGGGTTCACTGGTTCCATAGACATGGAAAGGTATGAACGTGGTAGATTTTAGAGAATGGTATTTATCGCATTGATGTGGTATAAGGTAAATTATCGAACATACTAAGGTAGGTTGACGTGCGAAAAGGCTTACTGTATTTTCTTTGAACATGGACACAGTATATTGGTCTCGCATGATTGTAAGATGAATATAAACCTGGTTAAGCAACTGTTAATACCAAGCAACACAGCCTGTAAGAAACCGTGTAGTAGTGTCTCCTAGTTTTCACCTCTTGTATTCAAATTCCCCCACCCCTTTCTCTCCCCTCCTACTTGTGGCTTCCCTCCCTTCCCAGTCAACCAATCCCATGCAACACAGACTCAGCATTTAAATGCAAACTCTTCATTCGGTATGTGTAACGTTGCCTTTTGTACATTTTTTTATGTTTCACTGGTTGTCGAGAGAACAGTAAAGTGAATATAATAAGCAACTCTACATGTTTTTCTTATTTTAGGTAACAGTCCCCTGCATGTGTTCCTTGTGGAGCCAAATTTCTTTTATCATTGTGTTGAATTTATCATTAGTGGCCTTTGAAGATCTGTACTAAGCAGTGCTTTATGCAGATTATCAGTTGTATTTATTTACAGTTACAGTGTTAAGTCCTTCTGTAAGTCAAACTTCTAGTACAGGAAAAGTAGTAAAACGAAAAAGAAGCTAGGTTGCAACTCACATGTGCGACCCGACGCCGTTCGTAAACCTTACGCATAGACCTTTAAATTCAAACTTGCCAGACGCAGCACCATACAGTGGAGCCTTTGTTATTACTGCAACAGCTGTTGGGAAGACCTGTAAGGCTGTATGGATTCGAATTTTACTGAATGAAAAGTTGTAAGGTTGAAGTTACGTTTGTGAGGCTAAGGGTGTCCTTAAGCGGAGAAAGTCTATATAGGGAGGTCACTGGAACATATCGTCATCACATTCCCGGCCACGCTCCGCCCACTGTGGAGATTTAATTTTGAAACAGTCTGAACACCGTCTATGTCTTCCGCTCCTCTCAATCATACCATGAAATCTTACGTTGAAAGGCTGAGCTAACATTCGAACCACATGGAACAGCTTTTGATAATCGAAAGTGATTGAGCCCAGTTATAGTTGACCTTCCAGGCTGACACAGACGACGGCCCTGTGCTGCGTTGTCGCAACCGCTGGTGGCGGGCGGCAGATTATCATGTCTGGGATCATGCGATACTTCTCTCTAGTGGAGCTCAGGGACCCTCCTCTTATGCCTTGATTCTAGGATGATGCTGAGTTCCGTGTGTCTGGATTACTACGTTCACATGACTTCGTTACGGTTATGTATTACTGCTGTATCATCAGTGATCTTTATCATAAATTGCGACTGTTCTTTTACTTTGGTATGGTGCTGTAGAATTTTTATTGCTACTGTTCAAGCCTTACGGAGTGTTCTGTAGTTTGATGCTTTTAAAAACGATATATTAACAAAACCTGGTGACGATTGGTGACTTTCTTACGGGAACTTATGACGAACCTCTTCGGTAAGGAAATATGGAAAACAGATGTTCCTGAAAGTGATTTCTGCATTTCTTTAGAACATAAAGGGGAAGGAATACTAGGGGAAAATATCCGCGTAATATTGAAAGGGAATAAATCTTCAAATCCCTGTTATTTTTGGACTTCATGTTGCTAGGTTAGTTTCCAGTGGGCTCTAAATCATTCTGAAATTTTGTAGAATTAATCGTTGTCTGTAGATAGATTATGTCCATTTCTTTTACCCTTAACAAACCAGCGATGTTGACAAGTTAAAGTAGGATGAACAGGAAGAGAGCAGAAAGTAATGTGCCAGCTTTCTTGTGGGTGACATTCTGTGATCAGTCAATAATTTTGTATGGTATCACATTAGTCATGCTATTTTCCCGATCGTTGACCAGCAAAGGCTTAGCAGAAGACTTCCACGGAAGTGGATTGGACTGAATGTCAGACCGCGACGGCTGTGGTTTCTTAACGGCTTTGACAGTGACGTGTTGCAAGTGTCGAGGCTCCAGGTTGTTACCTGTGAAAGAAAGTATACTAAGGAAGAGCTTAATGAGAGATAGATCAAGGTAAATAGAAAATTGTGAAAAAACAGGACACATGAAATCGTATAAAGAAAACCGAATGAAAAAAAGAGACGGAAAAGTTCTGAAAGCACCATGAAGGTTAGCTTGTGGTATGATACAAATATAGGATTTTGCTCGCCGCAGGGTAAGCTCTGATACTCTTGTCATTAAAGTTGCTCGAAAATTCCACATAGGCACACACGAAATTGTGAATATTTTCTCATAGCGTCTTTAGGGTTACTCACACACACACACACACACACACACAATTGTTAACAGCCAGTAGAGCTTATCTGTCCATCCTAGATGCTCGGATGCCGAGTGGATTTCTGTGATGTGCGAAATTCGCACAAATTCAGCGGTTAAGCTGGCTGGCGCCTTATTGTTTACTCTTATTGAAGAGGACCTGTATATATATATATATATATATATATATATATATATATATATATATATATATATATATATATATATATATATATATATATACTTCTTATCCATGGGGATAGGAGAGAAAGAATACTTCCCACGTGTTCCCTGCATGTCGTAGAAGGCGACGAAAAGGGGAGGGAGCGGATGGGGGGATGGAAATCCTCCCATCTCGTTTTTAATTTTCCAAAAGAAGGAACAGAGAAGGGGGCCAAGTGAGGATTTCCCTCAAAGGCACTGTCCTCTGTTCTTAGCGCTACCTCGCTGGCGTGGGAAATGGCGAATAGTATAAAAAAGATTATACTTTTCTTTCGTGGTTCATTCTCGATAAGTTTCTCTCTCACAGAGTGGACATTTTAATAGGTTATATTAGGTTTGAAAATACTATATTCCTTTTTTGTCCGAAATATTCGAATAGGCATCCTGTTGATTGTGGTAACCATAGTTTCGGGAATTATGTGAAGATTTTTTTTTTTTTTAATAGACGATTGCCAGGGTCGGAAATTTTAGTCCTGTATGTGCATGATTGGTAAACTTGATTTAGGAGAGCTTATACTGGTGTATGATTAATGTAACAACGAATTTTAAGAACAGCTTGCTGTTTTACTGTCCTCTTTCTTCATCTGTTCAGATCACTTTAGGATATTGTCCTTCATCAGATAACCTTATCATAGATAATAAGGTCCTCTGTTATCTGTCTTTTTCATTGAAGGAGGCTACTGTTTCTCCAGTTGTGCAACAAAACCAAATTTGAACACCGTGGCTACGACCTATTATATGTAATTATTAGAGCAAAGATTTTCTACTTTTCGTCCACTACTTAGTCTACAAGTATCGTATTTCTTTCGTGAGTGATGGACGTGTGCGTTGTGGAGAGTGTAAACAGTCATTGTGTGTCATGTGCTGGCTCAAAGTACTCATATTTCACAAGCTTGAGGGAGCAGCAGAAGCCTTACTGTTTCTGTTGCTTAAGAGTCAAGGAGTCATTATTCCGGTTCGAAGTTCGAGAAGCCGTATATCTCGTATTTGAGAAAGAAGTATTATTATTATTGTGTGTCCGAATGTTTGGGAAACCCAAGAGAGGCTGGGACCGTTCTTTCCTTTGTGATGATGGGTAAGCCCGTCTAGCCGGCCACCCTGCTCAGGGGTGGGCAGGTGCCGGCCCAACTGTATTGATTGACGCTCCAGCTGGTCCAGCCTCGATTGATTCTCTCCTCTTACATGTTTATCAGTTAATGTACATTTCGTGTACTTCGCTTTGCGTCTAGAATTGGGTTATAGCGCGTCATCTTTTTTTATTTGGAGTCTTATGTTTTCATCTTTGGTTTCGTAACGTTTAAGACGAAATATTTATTTGGCGTCATGAATTCCTGATTATTAGATTATATTAACGGTGACATGGACTATTTCCTGTTATTGTACAGCGGCAGTTGATATAATGTATTTTGCTGCGATAGAACTGAGTAAAAATAAACCATTCGGGGCAGTGAGTAAGTTCCGATGATGTATCTAGGGCAACTACAAAAATGCGGGCGGGACCGCGCCATTTCGGTCATGTGACAACGGTGTTGGTAGTGGTGTTGGGGTCGTTGTCTGGCTGAATCATACCCTGGCCGTAATGTTTGTTATAGATACGTGACTGTTGGGACGACTCTTTGTTAATGGTCACTTGGGTTCCTGGGGACAATAATGGTGGTGGTGGTATGTCATGTCCTGTGTTTGGGAACGTATATTTTTGGTTAATTTGCACTGCAGGGATACGTATGAGAATTTTTTGTTTTTGTTTTGTAATGTCACGCAAATATGTAAAGAATAACTGGTAGGAATTTGTGTATTAGAAGTGCTTTCGCATTCTTCTAGCACATACAAACAAAGGAATTTGAACTTCCCCCCCCCCCCCCCCCCCTGTTTGAAACAGTCAGCATTTCCTGTGGGAAGGTTATGATATAGGAATACAGAAAATAGATAGTAGATGTTGGGTTGGGGGGGGGGGTCTAAAAATTCTTTTATGGAGAGCAGTGTTTGTGGGAGAAAATATGTGGGTTTTGGAAGTAGCGCAATCCTGGCTTGAGCATGGCTGACATTTGATATTTGTTGATAGGAAGCGTGAACAGTTAGAATGGAAGAACTGGGTGTGACTGGGAGGAATGGTGTTGAGTAGGTAAAGTACTTATGGCATTGCTTGTCAACTTGGCTCTGTGGTTAGGCATGCCCCCCCCCCCACTTTTTTTTTCACTTTATATTGAAAATATCCCTCAAATGTTCAGGCCAAAGGCCAGGTCTCTTTTTTTCAGAAACTGTCATTGTTGCTGTCCTCTATTCGAGCTTTTTTGTTTTTAGTGCGGTGGCCAGAGCTGAGAAGCAGATTCCAGTTTGATTCCTATATACACTGAATAGCTGGTAGTGGTGATGTTGGCTAGGCTATGTCACTCTTGGGTATTGTCGAAGCTTCATTCTCGTTTGCTTTCTGCCTGTATGATCGTTACTGAAGTCCACTGTTGGGGGTAAACTGAGAAATCTACATTTTGAAATACTTTTAGTTTGCCGTGGAGAATTCACCCCAAATATCTTCAGCCAGACTCTTTGAAATATTGAAATTATCAAATGATGAACTAGGGTACAATAGAAGTCACTAGGATTTGTCCCAGCATTCGTACCTTAATATTGCTTTATTATTAAAGCATTCATAAGTACCATAATCCTCAGGCGACCCCCATCCACCCCTTATAAAAGTAAGGTTTATCAGCTTCTCTCTAACGGGGTCTTCCGGCACAACCTACTTTATTTATGACATTAGTTAGACGTAATGGTTATTGATTACCATGTAGCTCATAAGCTAGAGTTCGTTTCATACCTAACAGCTGCCCGGAACAGCTGTCAGCTTTGGGAGGGGTAATAGGAGGGGAGGGGGTCTTGCCTTCGGGCACATTGTGCGTTCTCTTTTGGGAGGTGGGAGTGGGTACTGGATGTTGGCATGTATCCGTTATGGAACGTTTCATTAAGATATCTCCTTCTCCACCACATTCATTGACCATATATGGAGTGAGAGCTCGTATGGTCTTAGAATTATCATCAGTATTTATAAAAGGTGTGATGTTTTTTCGTTAAGGGCCTTATTTTAACCTTGGTCTAAAGCCCAGATAACCAGCTAATTACGATGCCCTTGGTGTTTTTAATGTAAGTGAATTAAGACTATTGTTTTGAGAACTGAAATCGTTTTATCAGCATTCAAGTTCTGAGCAAAGTTTCTTGTGATTTAGGCTGTCGCAGGGTTAATGCAGTTGCTTACCCAAATATGAGTGAAGAAGTAAAGGGCAGAAACGCGTAGTGTTGGACAGCTGCCCTGGTTGTGTCATTACAATTTGAAGGTAACATTTTTGTTGCCCCATCTCTCTTAAACTTTTATACACACCATTCTTTAATCGTAGGTGTATACATGAACATTAGGGTTGTCATTAGGCTGTGTGTGTGTTTGATTACCTATTTTTACCGTACGGGGAGGGAGGCTTACACTCCTCTCTTGAACATTATCATACATTTTTTGAATTTCTGTATGCTGTCTGCATTTACATGTCCGCATTCACTCATTCCATTTGTGCCATCTTACTGAAGGATCATGGGAGAATGGAGGGGAGGGGGTGTAAAGACCCCTGAATTTGCTAAAATGAAGCCATGAGGATGAACGTGATCGCCCTTGTCTCTGGGATATAACCAAGGAGATCAATAGTGTACTTGGATACAAGATATTAAAGGGGTAGGATCGCGTCCTCAGGACGGGCATTACTTTACCTGGTGAGGAAGGGCTGCAGGGAGCCAGGCTTCACCCCGAAGGTTTCTGTGGTATGAGGAAGTGGAGTCTGTCGGGAGACGAAGTAGACCAATTCAGTTCATTTCCCCTGGCCAAGGCAAAGGTTAGATCTCTTGGTGACGGTACGACCCTTGGAAACAGCGTTACGACCCTTGAGCACAATGTTTCGATCTTAGATGTTATCGCGCTCATGCGGGAAATGGGGGAACAAACATATATATATATATATATATATATATATATATATATATATATATATATATATATATATATATATATATATATATATTCTTAAGTGTTATTGGACTCATGGTTAACACATGTGAAACTCGTTACGATGATGTGAACCGACCCTCTGTCATACTTCAGGTTAAGAATTCACACTACTAATGCGCAAGAGTCGTATCGTCTTGTCCGAGAGGGGGTTGGGTGGTGGTCAGACATCTGATGATAGCTATATTCATTGGGAACGCCAGAGTCAGGGAGTGTTAAGCCCGGGGAATTCAAGCGAAACACTCTTGATGTAACTGAGAGGATTACCTGGCTATCCTATGACTGTCAGAGCCTTGAGTTTGGTTAGCGTTGCACCGCGATGGGATAGGATGGAATGGTATCACCGGAAGCTATGTAAGAAGGTCATGGCTTTTTATAGGAGACAGCGACAAAGTATAATATAAAAATATAATATAATATATATATATATATATATATATATATATATATATATATATATATATATATATATATATATATATATATCGTAAGGTTGATAGAGTAGGGTGACACTGACGCTCTATGGTCTTGTGTTGAAAGACGAAATTTCTTTAAAATGTGTTACTTTTCGGCTAAGGGTACGACGACGCTCGTATCCTTGGCTTGTTGATGTTTCATTAACAACAGAAGGTAAACGGGGCTAGACTAATTCAGCCTATGATGGATGGCCTCAGCTCTCAAGACTGCCTTTGTGTTAGACTGGTAGAGAACAGTTTGTACGTGGAGGAAATATAGGTTCTGACTGCTCATTAAATGACTTGCGTTATTGAAGTTATTATGAAAGTGAAGATGTTCTACATCAGTCGTGTGATTTGCAATGTTAGGAACTTGTGGAAAAACCTTGAGTTGAGAGATACATGGGTCGACTCAGCTGTGGTAAGTCTTCATGTTCCCTCCAACCGAACTTAGAAGGGTGCGTCGAGTGGTTTGTGCTACAGTACATATATGAAGTTCGTATTTCACCCCCTCGAACACAACGGTAAGACACCCTGGGTAAGATGGCCTGGCCTTTGACGTGATGCTTTGAAGGGTTAGACGAAAAGAGTATTCCTTCTTACCTTAAGGGCTCAGAGGTTTTGTTCCGTCGTGCTCAAGGGACGAACCGTCATGTTTGTGGCCTGCACCGTTGTAGTGAAGGCACGTATCTTCGTATTCAAGTATCGTACCATCATACTCGCTAGGTTTAGGATGTAGGTCGCAGGGAACACAAGGTATCCACACACCACCGCGTACCTTCCCTGAACATTCTTCTCTTGAATTCCCTGTGGGAACAGTTACTGTACCTCTAGGTCATCTCCTGGGGTCGTAAACTGGTTCGGTCAACACATTATGTATAGGTGACAGATAGATTACCCCAAGACTGATGTATCTGACATACCGCTGGACCAGCGTTGCCTTTGCCTCTTGTCCGTGACGATGCAATCCTGTTATGATGGCATTATCCGCGACCCGCCACCTTTGAAGGTCAGGTCAAAGGCCGAGTCATCATATCCATGGGTCGTGCCTTTGTGCTGATGATTTAAATTTTTATTGATTTCAACTTATATCGTGGTATATGTATATACGTGAACTGTTAATTGACGAATTGGATTGAGTTGATCTGCTTGGGACTGGTGGCGTAGGAGACATCAATTGTTGTGAAGGCGTTGGTGTGGGACGGTTGGCCTAGACTCGGGCGGGGTGAGTGGTTGGGGCGGGGATGGGGGGAAGTACAGTCTTGTGAATACGTCCCATGAATGTCCATAATCGATACTAGGGGGAGGGAGACTGAGAGGGAGTAGGGTGGGTGATGTGTGTGTGGTATACGGGAGGGCGACGTGCTGCCAACAGTCTGAACCAGGGCCTATGAAGCAATCAGGGTAAACAGTAGAATGGTCTGTGGGGCTTGACTGTAGATGATGGGCTTTGGTGTGGGTCCTGTATGTGCATGACAGCTAAATGATGGAAGTAAACGCGGCCGTTGTTCGCCTGCTTCTGGTGCTACCCTGATAAGGCAGGAAACGGCGAACAGGTTTTAATATATATATATATATATATATATATATATATATATATATATATATATATATATATATATATATATATATATATATATATATATATCATCCTTAGGGGTAGAGGAGAAAGAACATTACTTTTTTTTATCTCTTTTCGCAAAAGGTGACAAAGAAAGGGGTTGGGGCTCCTCCTTTCCTGTATAATCACGTTCTTAAAGTAGGACCAGCAGGAGCCAAGCTTTGATCCTGACACTGCCGCGCTGAGCAGCGTTAGTATTGTTTTTCTAGTAAGACAGGTGGGTGTGGAGCCACCAGGTGGGCGGAGTGGGTTTGGAGTCAGCGCAGTAGTGGTGGTGGGCGAAGGAGTGGGTCAAGGTTCAGCACATATGACTCCTCCGTGTCCGGCAGCCACTCTCCCTTGACCCGTGTTCTGTTTACAATTCAAGAGCTAATCCCACCTGTCTTTGTTTATTGATGTGTGACCTGGTTGAGCACAGCGTCCCTGTCGTGATGGTATCCGGCAGATTTGACATGTCCTGCACGCCCATAAAATGCCCCGTAAATTGTGCGAGTGGTGTTAGGTGGTACGACCCTTGCACTCGACGATACTTGGCCTGGTCTTTGACCTGACCCTTGAGGATCAAGTTAAAAGCTGAGTCGCTATACCATTGGGGCGTATCGTCGTACTCAAGGGTCGCACCGTCGCGTTCATGAGTCGTTCCGTCGTGTTCAAGGATCACGCTGTGTTGCTCTAGCGTTGCACAGGCGTGTTCAGTGGTCACAGATACGTGCTTTAGGAGCGTACCATCGTGGCTCAGGAGGTTAAATTCTTCGTATAGATGATAATAATGTACACAACACAGTTAAGAAAGAGGTCAAGGCACAGCAGAGCTTGCCACACACACACACACACACACACACACACACACACACTCACAAAAAGGAGGCGCATGCACGCAGCCCAGATCCCACAGCTGTGTTGTGTCGCCATCTTCATGCCGAATAAACTACCCCATCTTCTTCGCTTCATGATGCAGTAAGTCCTACGGCCACTGGCCAAGGTCCTCAGTGAGCTATGCGAGTTTTGTCCAGGCGGCATGAGGCGTACATGATAGCAGGCAGGTGATGGGAGTAACTCCTCGCTCGTCACTTGTCGATATAAAGATGTCTTCTAGGAACCAGGTCAAAGTCGAGGGGCGTCGGTTCCGTCAACTGTCTTCCACGGCGAGTTGTGTTGGTAAATATCGTATATGATTTGAGGGCAGCGTGGATTAATCATGTATTATTTAAAGATAGAATTCTCATCCCTTACTCTTAAGTATCAGTGTTTTGATGGTCTTCACTGCCCACAAGTGAAGGTGAATTATATTTAGCAACGATCTTTTTTATATGTTGAGCAGATATTTATGTAGGCCATGAGCAATACCACAACACCAGTACGAGGAAGCCCTTCCTACCTCCGGCCAAGTGGGGGGGGGGGGGGATAAATCACGTGACCCACCCCAGGCTGGCTGGCCAATCAAGTGCCCGCATCGACCCCACGTGACCTACTAGACCCCTCCCAAACGGCTACCATCATCCACTTTCGATCTTATTCACCTTTCGTATATCACAGTTTAACATAGTTGTCCTGTCATAATACTTCCTTGCTATAATGATATTTATCTTGAAGGTACTATAATCTCCCGAGAACTGTAACATAAACATTTCATCATTAGCTTTCAATTGCTTAATTACAGTTGTATCTCGCTTGGAGTGTGGGAAGTTAAGCCGTTGGATGTAATAACTTAAATCTTTAGGTTGTGGTGTTTTAACTCTGATGACATTAAAGAGCGGGAAATAGAATCATTATGTATTTCATGGTCAGAGTCAGGCTGATTTACTTGGGCCCGAGGGAGTAACGTGAACTTTTCAGTACTATAACCTGACCCCTGATTTCTGCTATTTGAACTTTTGTGTGTGTGTGTGTGTGTGTGTGTGTGTGTGTGTGTGTGTGTGTGTGTGTGTGTGTAATGAGCTTCTGAGTACAGCTACTGAAGTGGTGAGTACGGCACCTTGAACAGTTAACATTTCAACTCGTGAGCACAGTGGCCTTCGTTGTGATTCATAAGTACAAGTCATGAGCACAGTGACCTCGCTCTGTTAAGACCTGTGCATATGATTAAACCCGTAGGGAGATCGGTCTAAGTCGTGCATGTAACAATTTAGCCCACGAAAAGTTGAGCATGATAACCCGTTCTTTGTGTCGCTGTTAAACCCGTGCGAAGTAGGACGACCCATGAGCGTCACTGTTGAAGCTATGAGAAGTATTGACGGCCCATGTGAGTGCCGCGGTCAAGCCCATGGGAGGTATATGACGACTTAACAACGCCAGGGTCTTCCTCATGATTAGGTGAAAATGTAATACCTTTGTATATTGTAGTGTGTGTCTGTGTGTGTGTATGTGCGTTTACTTATGTACGGTCTTCTGAAGCTGTTTCATTTGTAAAGTCGGAGCTGTAGTGCAGGTACAACTGGACGGTACGTGACCAGGGAGCCCTCGGTAACCTGGGTAACTTCACCGGAAATTGGAGATAGTGTTTGAGACCGTGGCTCCGGATGTGTGTGTGGGGGGGGTGGGGGGTGGGGGTGATAGCAGGGAGAGGGTTGAAGGCAAAGCTCCTGGGGGGTTTGGTTGGGGGTACGGGTTGAGAGCGTTGCTCCGGGGTTGTGGGCGAAGCTCAGATGGAGGGTGAGTGAGGCTCCATGGGCGTTTGGGAGTGAGGGTCTGGGGTGTAGGTAGATCTGTTGTGGAGTGCGGCTGGTCTTGCGTGGGAAGGTCGTCCTCTGCCCGGCTGGTCGTGCGTGGGAGGGTCGTCCTTCGCTCGGCTGGTGGGACTGCAGGTGACGCCATGTTTGGTGGCGGTGTGTGTACGGCTTCGGGGGTTCCTCACATGGCAGTATCGCCACCCTTCGGATGCACGTGAGTGGGTGTGTGTGTGTGTGTGTGTGTGTGTGTGTGTGTGCAGGTTTGTGTCTGCGTGAATATTTTCTGCTCTGCTTGTTCCTGTGTCTCCTGCGTGAGGCTTGATTATTTGTTTGTATATTTGTTTGTTGGCATTGAGAGAGAGAGAGAGAGAGAGAGAGAGAGAGAGAGAGAGAGAGAGAGAGAGAGAGAGAGAGAGAGAGAGAGGGGGCAGCCGTCAGCAGGATCAGCTTCCCACCCGTGTGTATGTCCGTGTCATTGTGTTATGTTTGGCTTCAGGTATCCAAGCCTTCCTGTTCCTTCTCCATCATCACCACCAGCATCTCCACCACCACTTCAACCGCCAAAGCAAAATGTCAAGTCCCCTAATCATATTCCACACCGTCTCGACACTGGCAGGCCGTCTTACTACAAGAAACGGCTAAAAGTCTGCTTCTCAGTGAAATTGGTAGTCTTGTTCACATGCCGACAATTCTTCTCATCTTGTCAATTGCCCAGGTTATACGTAGGATTGATCCGTCTTTGCCTGATGTATTGCTCATGCATCTGGGAAGGTTGCAGCTCATCGTACTTCCTTAGTAAAGTATTTCGACGCATCAGTTTTTGCCAGTCTCGAACAGACTAAATGCCAACTCTGCCAACAAAGCTACTCTCTCACCCTGCAGTATTATACACATGAGAGTTGTAAACGTAGTGAGTTCAGAGATGATTCTAAACCGGATATTTACAATGTGTAAGAATTTCAGCCGTAACAACGGTTGAAAAGAAACAATTTTGAATCGTTCACTTCTTAGATTTCTTGATACGTAATCTAGTCATTGTTGTTCTGTTGATGTACGCTTCACTTGCCATGTACTGTAGATTGCTGAATAGTTAATTCATTGCTGCCCAGTGCTGTGTAACCTATAATGTAATTCAGTCATTGAGACCCAGTCCCTAGATTTTTTTGTGTACTCTTTATCCTCTTCTAAGCCACCGTCTACTGGATAAAAGTGCACAGTAAATTAGCCGCTCTTGGTGAAGAGATCAGAAATCGAAATCCCTATCTCGTCTCAGAACTTGACCCACTTGCCTCTTCGGCGGACTGTTGGTTCTCTTTCCCTCTTCTATAGATATTACTTGGGGTTTTATTCCCGAGAATTGGCAGCCTACGTGTCCTTGCCATGAACAAGAGATAATATTTGGCAGGCTTGTGCGTTGCAATTAGAATCTCCCAGTCACACCAACGCTGGTAAGTATGGTCGTTGGCAGCTCAGGGGCGAGCCGTTGCGATGTCTGTTTCTTTCCCTACACCGCTTAACTTTGGAATTCTTTACTCTCGTGTGTCTCATAACACTTAATACCCGACCCCTATGAAAAGACAGGTCTTTCCTCCTCTTCAAAAATTTGTAGATTCTTCATCTCATCGTTTCTCTATACTTTTAACCATTTGGATGTTTTATTTTAGCGCTGACTTAGTTGAGGATACACTGTCCGTGACCTTGTCTTAAAAGAAAAACGAAACAACTATCTACCACCATCACCATCGCTGCCACCTGCGGTAGGAGGAGCCCAGAACCAGCTGTGCGGGGCGGAAGTACCCGCTTCGGCGCCAAGATATTTCTCGCTCGCAGACTCGTATCGTATATGTTCCTATGTCTGAAATTTTCTAACCTTTTTAATGTCTGTGGTCCTTCTTTACCATGCTGTCCACCATGTTGACACTTGATAGGCATCCTGGTGTCGGCGCACCCGGGGGGCAAGCCAGCAGGTCTTAGGGTATAAGAGCGTTGTCGACGGGACTTCAGAAAAGAAAGAAAAAAAAAAAAAGTCGCGCTTAGAATGTTTTCTGTTCTTCGCTTTTATCTCAGTGTAATACCGTGGATGTCTGGAGACAGGGAGGTGCGAGAGGTCTTCGTCTAGCCTCCTGTAACTCCCCAAACCATGTCCGCGAGGTTGTTACAGCGTTGCTTACACGGACTTGGAAGATATGTATCATCGTCAGTGGACCTTGCCGACTCTGCGAAGGCCACCTTGCCTCGCTCCTGCGGCGAAAGAGAGGTTGAAGAGCTAGCTGCGTTTGGCTGTAAGCCGTCGGTCGGCACTGAGACTTTTCGAACCCAACGCCACCGATTCGCAGCTTGCACCACTAACCAGAAATACAGTGCAAACAGAAAAAAACCCGGAAGGCACTAATGGGGAATCCTCCTTTCTCCTCCTCCTGACGTCCATGTTCTCTAGCAGACGAATTTTTCTTTCACTTGTCTGCCGTGGAAGTATTATGATAACGATCATATTGATGTTATTTTCATTTCATGTAGTAGTTCTGTGGACTTTATCGGTGATGATTAAACTGTCATGCTGAAATCTGTCCCCTCCCCTGACCTTTCGTTGAAAGTCTTGTAGATATAAATAAGAGGTAAAAGAACCTTTACTTGTGTGCGTTTATGAAGATATTAAAGGGTTCTTGGGCAACACCAGGACATCTATCTTGGGGGTTCTTGGGGGTAACACCAGGACACCTTTCTGGGAGGAGTTCTAGGGAACATACATCAGCACGCCTGTTTTTAATTGATCCTGGGATAACAACAAGCCACATGTATAGCCGTGCGGTTGTGACTTATAAAGTGTTGTGAACGGTCATGGGCTTCAGTGTTGTGGCCGGTCATGGGTTGTAGTGTTATGGCCGGTTATAAGGTGTATTGTTATAGAGGAAGTCACACAGGGGGTCCATAGCAGTAGTGTTGTAGTAGTAGTGGTGGTGGGTCTTGCTTGCTATTTCTGGTTCGCCTTTGAAGCCACCTGGGGTTAAGCTGGATGCCAGATGGTCGTCGTCCGTCAGCTGGCACCCTCTTGACGTCATCTCCTGGCACCCAGGCACCAGTAAGGTCATGACCAAGGTCACCACACATAGAGACGTGGAGTAGATCGCCGAATTTTTGTGTCCTTGTGGACTTTGTGTGGTGGGTAGGAGAATGGAATGGGTCTGCCCCGTTGGAGTTATTTTTGTGCTCTGAATTGTTGTTAACGTTTTGTATCTGTAGCCTTACTTTGTGGTGCGCTGTTGTTTTTTGTACCTTAGATGTTGGTCAGCTGAAGTGTCTCTTTGCACCATTGATTTGTAGGGTAAAATTACCGTTTCAGACATCCATCCGGGGACTGGGGTTTTGGTTGGGGGAAAAAAAATCACAAAAAGTAGTAATTTACCTTGAAATTGAAAGTCAGAATCGTTCATAAGACATCAACAGCAATTACAACCTATCCTAACCCAACCCAACCCAACCCAACCCAACCTAGCCTAACCTAACCTGATATTCTCTGGATGTCCTAAAGGGTAACAACACTATATGTGGTAGGCTATGGTGGTGTGTGCACCCCATATAAAAGATAGACTTTAAATATATCTGTAATTCCTAATTTTGTATGCTTTCCCCTAGTGTGGTGGTAATCTCTTTATATGGATGTATGGCATTCCCTCGTCCCTCAACCTACCTGTTTGTTACCTGGAGCAGCCGAGTTATAAAGAGATTATCGTGTTTATTGCCAGTAATAAAGATCTTCGTCACAAGTCCAGGTCTGGGGCTCTACATTAAGCAAATCGACCCCTACAAATGAATGGCTTTAAACACTTGCGCCCTGGTGGAGCATGAATGTATATAGTTTGTGTTGGGAGGCCTTCCAGGGCATGAGCTGTGAGGGTCTGTGAGATGTGTACACCAGTGGTGTGGGGGAGGCTGGCGGATATGTCGAGCATTATAGAAGATCAAGATAATCACCACGACCATCACACCAATTGCTACGCTTGTCAGTACTACCAAGGCTCATAACAGACAGGTGGAGAAAAGTAGTAAAACTTTGGTCATCATCATCATCATCATAATGATAATAATGATCATAATGATAATAGTAATAATGATAATAATGATAATAATAATAGTAAAACCTATACTGAAATGCTGCTGATTTTGTCTCTAAGTGTGAGAAAAAGTCACAGTGCCAAAAAAAATGCTATGAACCCCAAAGTGAAGCCAGTATGGTGTAGTGATAATGCCCTTGATAGCATGGCCAACATAGCACCGCAGGTTAAAGGCAAGTGTGTAGTGAAGATGGACCTCTGATTCCCAGAATGGTCCAAGCTAGGTTCAAGGCTGGCCGAACAAGCTAGTAATAAATAATGATAGTTATGATGATGCACACTGCTGCAGATGATAGTTATGATGATGCACACTGCTGTAATCCCTATTGTGTGGTGGATAGGGAGGAAGCTCAGGAGGGGGAGGTATAGGCGAGTGTGGGAAGAACGAAAGTTGTGTTGATGTTCAAGAGTTCAGGTTGAGGAAGTCCACGAGTCTTGAGTTTAGAAGAATGAAGAGACGACAGTGTGGAGGATTTGTTGACGATGCTGACAGACTCCCATCCAGCCTAAGTCTATCGTCTAGGGTGACACCGAGAAGCTTGGTGGACCAGACTGGATGATTTACTCCAGTGGACCTGACCAGCTAGTCAAGTAGTGCCTGACGGTATGGGCCTGCGGCCTCAACATGACCTAACGAGTAACAGGAACAAGCAATAGCGGCAGCCTGGTCCCAGACCCGAGCCGTAGAGGGAAAGAAGTCTTCGCTTCGTCACTCAAGAACTGCCATCACCCCACCACTCGCTGTCACCGATAAAACCAACCTGTACATCCCGCTATCACGACCACCATAATCACCAACCACGACCACCACGCGAGGTTAGAGGTCGCTCGGACTTAACAAACCACGAGCTGTACGACTTGCTACCTTTATACCTCTATCCACCACATCCTACAACCACCACCACATCAGACGCAGGAGGTCCGAGGAACTTTCCCCCCCAGCGGTGCTGGAGGCTTGGTGGTGGTGGTGGTGAGGGGGTGGGTGTTGGGACCTCTCGTATGACTCACCACCCTTGTGGTCTCTTGTGGGTTTGTGTGGCGGCAACAGTTGGCCACCGCCTCCACGATTATCATTGGCAGCGGTCTTGCCTGCTTACCTGCCTGCCTGCCTTCGGGCCTACTTCCCTGCTTACCTACTCGCAAGCCTTTTACTTACCTCCTCTCCTGACTATCTTCTTCCTTTCTTGTCTAATTCCTCCTCCGTCAACCACGTCACCCATCCTTTTTTTCCTGCTTGTTTTTTTTTTCCTTTCAAGCGACCCTTCCACCTGCTTACCGCATTACCCTACCTGCTTACGTCCTCCTCTTGTTTGTATTAAGGTTTAGCGGAGTGTCTACAACGTGAAAGGGACTTTTTTTTTTCATTATTATTAATATCCAGATATTTGTAGAATTTGTCTATGCTTTCCGCTTTTTGAATGATTTTTAAATATCAAGTTTCTTATATGTCAAACAAAATACGACTGTGTGTTTGCACGTGATATGTTACATCCTGCGTCGCTTGTGTTCGGGGTTCTTGTTACTTCATGAGCACGGCGGTATGACCCTTTGATAACGACAGTACGACCCCTTGAGCACGACGGTGCTTGGCCTTTGACGGATCAACGGCTAGGCCGTCATACCTAAAGAATCGTACCGTTGTGGTCAGATTGTATTATCTTGGAATATATTACCATGAACCGGATCCCTGTGTGTTAACCAGAAATAGGGTTTGATTATATCTGTACCCCGCTGAGTCCAACCTTACCGTGAATCACACCAGCGAAGCCCTTGAGAGATAAAGAAAATAGCTTTGATAAAGGTAAACTGAGGATGTATGAAGAGAACACTTAATGAGTTCTGATGACTCCACTGATATTTTCGTTGTTTCTATGTCCACTCTACAAAAGTGACCTGAGAAGGATATTGAAGCCAAAAACGTATTTTATGGCAAGCTTGGAATAATATCTTTCTTAAGGGAAGATATGAAATGTAAGATATCTCTGTTATAGGTCTGGTATTATTAACTTCTATCGCATTTCCATGGAGGTAGATGTGGTGCATTAAAAAAAAAAATTGCCCCTTTTGTTGGATTTACTGTTGTTAGGCGTTGAGTCCCCAACCGTGGGCTGACAAGTAGAGAAATGAACCTAAGATATATACTCATTTTGATGTTTAAATGAACGAATAACTTGTTTGAAATATTGAATATCCTTCGAGTTAACAATTGTACAATCCGTCGTTGTCTCTACACGAAATGGTCATGCGTGAAGCATTGTATTCAGTTCGATACAGGAACCCCTTAAAACAGCAAAGATGATTCATCGTACGTACTGGCATCTGTGACTCGACAACTGTCCTGAAATCATGATTATTGTCAACACCAAATGGCAAGATTCGCTTAATCATGATTGATCTATAATGAAATAACTAAAGTAAAACTCGTAATGGTATTTTTTTTTTTAAATGAATGTGTTTGTGGAGTGGTGGTGGTAAGGGTTGATGATGACGCTACGTTACGTTCTCTGGAATGCGTGTGTTGACGTCACGTCGGATCTGCTTACGTGGGTTTTATCCCGATTGTGTCATATCCACAAGCTGTATTTCAAGCATGAATAGTAGAATATTTGATTTTCGTATGATGAATATGTTCACAAGAGTATGAGTGGTAATCAAAGGTCGGCAGTTGTCCACGATGTTGGCTAGGGTTGCATCATACGTTGATGGTGGGAGGAGCTTAACCAGCCGGTTCTTCTACTGGTAGTAACATGTCGGCCGTCAGGCAGTACCAGAAACTTCGAGGATTTTCCCTCTTCCTGTCTTCTCTATCCCTTTCTCCCCCCAGGCGAGCGGCTTGAAGCTCTCTGTTATTCGTTGTGTAGTCGCGTTACTACTAAGCTAGGTTAGAGGTTCTTATGTCGCATCGGTAAAGAACGCCAACTTTCAACTTGCTGGTTAGGTGGGTATCATCACTGCTGCCGCGGCCGCGCTTAGTATATTATTCTCATCTTGCTGGTGGTGCTGAGCAGGTAAGGTGGACGTGCTTGTGGTTACGATTTTAGTCTGCCTTCAGTGTTGAGAAGTTGTATTATACGGTCGAGGATTGTTTAAACCTGCTTTATGCTAATTGTACACCGAGTCTTTTCCTGTGAGAATTTCATGGCCAAACGCGATGGATGATAAAGTATTCTTAAATTGGCTTCATAACAGAATCAGGATCACAAATGCCTACCTACTCTCAGCGTTTACCACCATCGTCAGATTGGTGAAGCGGGTGTGAGGAATTCTAAGCACCACTCGACTTCCTCATGCAAAACTTTCTTCACTCTTCTCCCCCTGAAGGACCAGAAGAAAGCCTGGAATTATGAATTCTTACGAGTGTCTGGGAAGGAGAGAGAATTCAAATTGTTTGGAATTCCCGCTTACCTGTCGCCCGCCAGTCGAGTTGACTGTTGGGTGAGCCAGACGGTGGCTGCGGGACGAACGTTCTGGAAGGTGAGGTACGGCGGCCAGCTAGGTAGAGTTACGACCGCCAACACTCCAAAGGAATTTAGCATACGATTTAACATGCACCTTGGAATCGTAATTTACATATTATATACAAATATGAGTTGACGTATAGGATGTTAAGAAAAATTTGGTATACAGTTGTTTATTCATCTGATGTAAAGAATGTTAGTTGAAATGCGATATACAGCATTTATCCATAGAATATATTGCCAAATTATTAGCTGGACTCTTGTATCTGTAACCGTCATTACCGATGCTATCATTGTTTTATAGTGGGTATAGATTAGATGTCGCACTGAGTCAAGTTGACTCTTGTGATAACTTGATAGCCACTAATGTGAGTATATCCTTGTTCTGAACATAATGGTGATTTCGTCTGTGTCAGTCTTTGACTGTGAAAAAGTTTGGGGTGATTCCGGCACTGCATCTAGAACACTCTGCACTATACTCATAAAAACCAAACCAGTGTCTGGCACCGGCGCCATGCCAGAAATAAACATCAGTATAACTAGAGCAATGGCATCGTACCTATAACAATCGGCAATATACCTAAAATGACGTCACTATACCTATGGCAATCGGCAGTATACTTAAAACAACAGCACCGTGCCCTTAACAATCGTCAATATACCTAAAACAACCACACCGTCTTATAACAATCGGCAGTTTACCTGGAACAACCGTTACCACACCTAAAACACATGGTACCGCATCTATAACAACTGACACCACAGTTGTAACAACCAGCACCATATTTAAAACCAATAACAGCAAACATAAATCGGCAGCATATCGAGAACAAAAGGTGCCTTATCCCAAACAACAGGCACCATACTCTAAAACAAAACTCTGGCGCCATATTTCACTTGTACGGCTTGGCCTTTGAAGCTGTAAGGTTGATGACCCGTGGACGAAGCCATTGTCCTGATGATAAAGATGATAAACCAACGAAGAAAAAACATCTAGTGAATACGTACATTCAGCGTGCAATGAAGTCCTTAACCTAGTAACCACATATCCACGAAAGACATTGAGGTAAATTTATCAGCAACGTTTTCAATTTTTTTTTCCGGAATTTTTTGAAAATTATAACGTAAGGACATCAGGTTAAAGACGTGGGACGTACCTATGATGTAGTGAAGAATTACGGCACTGTAACAACTATACCATCCACAAGTTACGATATATTAACTCATGTAGTAAGAAATAAAAGAAGAAAGGAAATATATACATGAAGTTAGGTGGCGTAGATTTGATGATATTTTGTGTGGATACTTTGTGAACGTTACTGTAGATAGTACTAATGTGTGTGTGGTACTGGTAGCTGTATAGTACTGGTCTGTGTGATCGATAGTGGTAGGTAGAAAAATGTTTGGGCACTGGTTGTTACAACGACATGATCCTTGGGCACAACGGTACGATTTTGAGCCCTGTCGTACGAACTCAAGCTTGAGGTCCATCTTTTACGGTCCTTGAGCCTGATATTACAACCCATAGGTAAGATAGCCTGGCATTTAATTTGGTCCGTAAAGGTCAACCTGTGGCTCTGTGCAAGTTTTTTTTTTTATATTATTTAGCACTTGAATTATCACTGATCAGGAGAATCTATTTGATAGATGAGTGTTTAACAATATTGCTTTTCCAAATACAACATTCCAAGTCAGAGAGAGAGAGAGAGAGAGAGAGAGAGAGAGAGAGAGAGAGAGATTATTCGACTAGGAACTTTTGCCTCGAGCGAAGAGGCGGGCGTTAGATTAGGAACGAGGCCATCAGAGGACTGGGGTCAACGCCAAGTTCAGTCCGTCAAACCAGCGACACGGAAGCTGATGTTCAGAGGCCAAGATGAACTTCCGATCCGGATGTAGATCTAACGTATGTTGCGTCACCTTCAGGTTACACTGCCCTGTTGAGGAGACTTTGCGTACGTAGACAAGTAGAACAACAGATTTGATAATAATCAAACACATTTGGCTGAGGCTAATAATCTCTTCCCCAAGTTCCTCGGCGGCGTTCGTCAGGGGTAATGTTGGATGGCGGGAATGAGGTGACACTTTTAAGATCGCGTAATCAGCTGTTGGCTGACTCGTTATTGATGTATTTCTTTTTTTCTTCCTCCACCAGGATTAGAAGTTATAAAATTTCATGTACTGTTTTTTCCCAACCTTTTCAACCCTGCTTGGCTGCCCCCCTCTCTCTCTCTCTCTCTCTCTCTCTCTCTCTCTCTCTCTCTCTCTCTCTCTCTCTCTCTCTCTCTCTCTCTCTCTCTCCATGTTTGTATTCATCTCCAGCTGACAGAGGTTTTCCTTGGACGTCACGGGAATTTACCCAGTCACTTTTTTTTTTATTTCAAATTCTTACTTGTCCAATCTCATGATTAGGTATATCGTTGATAGCACGGGTTAAGTGTACTTGGCTGGGAGAAGGTATAAACAAGTACAGTGGATACAGTGAGGTGCAATATCGACTTGAAGTGGGCGACAGGTGGGCCTGAGTGGGCCCAAGTTTTAGGAGTCCTTGCTCCTTGAAAGAGAAATGGCATTGGTGTGTTTTATGTACAGGACGTACATATTCCACGTATGGTGCATTATTCTCAGAATATAGTGTATTCCTCAGAATACACTATATAGTGTATTCCTCAGAATACACTACATGATCAATGCATATCATGTGCACATGGTTCTGGAGAGTCGAGAGCGTGCCCTTAGATACAGTATATCAACTTGAGAGGTTGATAGCTGGGCCCAAGTGGGTCCAAAGGACCTCTGCCAGTTAGAGGAGGGGGTTTTTGGGTACATCAGATACATAATAAGTAATTTTTCCTCATTTAGATAAAGAATGATTTTGGCAGTTACAGTGCATACTCAGAAAAAGAAAACTATTTTAATATGGGTAAAGGGCACATAGCTAGATAATGCTTTTAGTTAAAGGGTTCTCTTCTTGCCATTGCAAGTACAAACATTGCATCGTAATGTACAAGAAATAATGTACAAGAAAGCGTATGAGCGAGAAAATACGAACGGCAAACGAATAAAACCAAGAGCATTTCGTTTTTGGTGGTACGTTCGTAGGCGCACGTCGCGTTTGATTCTCTGGCGGCGAGGCTTCAGGAGGGACGGTTGCGTCAGCTTTGGTTTAAATGGCAGCGAGTGGAGCGATCATCCGTGTAGGTCACATCTAGACACACACATGTACGGGCACACACGCACACGTCCCGCCCTATTCTAAAGTGTACACACGAGTCATTTATCCTTCTGACCGCTCTCTGACGGCACTTTAGGCCAGGCCGTGTGCTTCCAGGACTTGAACACGTATTGGCAGTGGCTGCGCCTGCTCAGTTGTGATGTTGTGAATGTCAAGCACCGAACGTTTCTTGGCTGCAGCTTCTGTGATAAAGTGTTCGTGAATAGTTATATAAGTAATGTGCTTCAAGACATTCAACAGTTGGCAGTGTATTATGTAGTGGATATGAGAATTGAAATTAGTTGATTATAATCGCTGCAAAAGACGAGACTACTTGATTTCCGTTGACACTGCGGTCTGATTGAACCGTGAAACTGAAGTTTTCGAATAAAATGGCTACGTTATTCATCTTATTGTAAAGATGACTACGTTATTCATCATCTTATTGTAAAGGTAAGTGCAAAGGGAAAATTATAGTTTTAATATGAATATTTTTCTCATTAATGAAAATGAAATGGACATTGTTGACATTCTTACAGAATAGTGTCGGGTTTAGGAAGACCTAATTTAGTTTTCGCAAATGTTTTGCTTAATACATAGCTTGGCATCTGTGATGTGGAAGTTATTGAGTTGTTGGTTATTGTCCTGCATATACGAACCATTTGAGCAGGACGGTAACGACTCTTGTCCTTGACCGACGCGAATCTTAGTGTTAGGTCAGAGGTCACAGCAACTCTGAGGCGCATCCATGCTCAGCAGTCATATCGTCTTGTTCATGGGGATAACCAGGACGTCTTTTCCAAGTTTGCTTCTGTATCGTGCTTGAGTGCATGTATGTATAAGTTATTGTAATTAGATGGCTATCTTTGAGTGTGAAAGTTCAGCGATTTACCGTGGCATGCATTCAGTTGGGGATTGATTTACAGTCCACGGATATTTTTTATTCAGTTGTAAGGGGAACGTTAACTGCTACATTGAATTTGAAAATACGTTATACTTTTAGAGGTGTGTGACATCTTTTTTAAGTTACCATTGTCCGTCAGTCAAATACTAGTGTAGGACTCGTTTCTGAAGGACTAGTAAAGCTTTCAGGTCACCACAGGGGAATGCTGGCGTCGTCCTGATATAGTGCCAACACATTTAGTTACCAGTAATTGGCTGCGGATTAACTTGCACCAGTATATAAACAGCTTGGTTAACTTTGTGGTTGCTGTTCTTGTTTGTACAGGGATGTGGGGCTGGGGGCGGATATATGAGAAAAAATACGTATAGCAAATACATGTTTGTACTTGTTTGACATGACACTCATCTTGATATTATATATATATATATATATATATATATATATATATATATATATATATATATATATATATATATATGATTCTTCCTGCTGGGTTTATCACTCCGTGGCGTGCTGCATGATTCAGGCCATATCAGGTGTTGTGACATTACAGAGCCAACCCTCCCAAATAAAGGTGAGCTAAGTAGTACCTTAGGGCCTGGTGGACTCCCGGGAGCCTCACGTGACTGTGTGGTCAGCTGGTTGGCCACCATGATAAGGCGAATGTGTACCCTGCCACATAGGAGCAGCTAGCCTTGGCTGATCCACTGCTATAATCACAGTCCCATATATCTTGCTCACTAATTAACTTTAATACCGGCAAAAGTAGCTGTCATTAATTATTGTAATTATGATTGCATAGTGGCTTCATTCTCCTGAAAAATAGGTTTAACCCTTTGCCCCTAGAGCTTATATAGTCGTTGATAAGATATATATAATTCTGTAGGTCTGGTATGCGAGGCTATGAGGTGGCCGTGTACTAGATATCGCCCCTCCTCCTGACCTTTGTGGAACGTTAGTAGACCTTGAAACTACGTTCGTTTCAGGCTCTGTCATTCTGATTTGTGGTCTTCCTTTATAGAATATATTTTGTAAAATGTCATCATCCTTTCATAGATGCCAGTATGTTAAATGTATGTGGCCATAGTACTTAAGTTTATCATGAAAGTCCAGAAAACATTTTGTCCTCGGTATTCAGAGGACGAATGAAGATCTGGGGAGTTATCTGCAAGTGTGTGCGAACGTTTAGTAGGCCGTTGGTGGGCTTGTCATCAGTTGATGATATGCAATAGATGGATAATTATTGGATATTCATATCGTTTGATTCATATATGGTTGTATCGTATTGGCATGGTAATGCTCTTAATATTCTGCAGTGCAGAAAAAATTGAGATAAACGATTGGTGGGTTATATGTATGATCCCATTTTCCCGTCTCTTATTTTATGAAAATCTGCAACACGTTACACGAGTATATTTAGTTTGTTTTTAGCCTGAGTAAAAATCAGTAATAGTGAAATTAGTACTAAGGTTTACTCCATCTTCAAGTGAGGATAAACGGTGGAAAATGCATATTATTTTAAAGGGGGAAAATACGTGAAGAAGAAGAATAACGTTTGCGTAATCATGATCTGGCGAGTTCCTCACTATCTTTCTGGCTTTATTGTTCAAACAACACACAACCTTTAAAACGCCTATAGCACTTGGGTGGCAAACAAAGCCTTTCTAGTAAAACATTGTATGATTGATTATGAATTGTTATTGACACATGCGTGTTTATTATATCAATTCTATGTCGTAAACGATTAAATTGCTGATCAGATTGGGTTAGTTATATAAAATAAAGGGCGGTTGCCACGGAACTATTTGCGCGGCGGAGGGAATAGTGGTGGTGTGCGCAGCGGCCCAGAGTAGGCTGCATCCAAGCCTCGGACGCTTAGTGTAAACAAAGCTGTCTTGTGGAGAGGACGTGAATTAGGCCCTTTTAGTGTACAAATTTCGTCTGTGATATTGAACGGCACATTTGCCCAGATCTCTCATGAAACAACATATCTAAGCCTGTCGTTGTGCCATGACAGGCCAGCCACAAGCAACAGCGTGAGCTAAAATAACATTGCCAAAGATTTTTATTGATTGTCTCTATGCCGTCGACCGAGCTCTCTCACTCTGTCGAGTTCGCACCAATTTTTTCTCTATGCTAATCAGGAACAACAAAGACGGCAAAATGCAGTAATTTACGAAAAAAATTGGCAGGTATGTAGGTTGTGATGTTACTTAAGTTTCATATCTGCTGAAATTAAATTTCTTTTATTAATTTTAAGAACAGGGTTAAGCGTCTGTGTTGCAGTGTCATCTGTATCTTAAAGCTATTGCAAAGTGTTATGCTGATTATTGGTATTTGAAATAGTTGTGTAAAATAACGCCTGGGAACTGGCAGAAGTAGGCTTCAAAATTATGGACGTCTCATGTAGCTTAAGCCTATGGAAAAATATTTTGTGTAACAATGTTGTAATTCAAATTTACTAATGGATATTTTATTTCGGCGCAGGTGGTGCAGCTGTGTGGTGTGGGTTGTGTATAGTGCGAGCTGGTACTGGGCAAGATGGCGAGTGCACAGTCTCCAGCTACGGGCTCGTCGGAGAGGGGGCACGACCTGCTCACTCCCCTGCTGGAGGCCTTAGCCCTCGAGCCTAAATACCAGCCCTCCTTGGCACTCCCGCACACTGCTAAGGTGAGTGCCTGTGCTCTGGTGTTCAATAAACGGGTGGAAGTGTGTGACATGTGGGTTTCGGGCTTTTTTGTTTTCGATATCAAGTATCGGTTTTGGATTGAATATGATTTTGATAATTTTAAAAGTTTTTTGACTTTTGGTTTGGTAGTCTTGGTTGCGGATTCCTTTTTTTTTTTTTTCTCTCGAAAGCAGTCGCATTACACGCAGTATTTCAGTAATTCCCTATTTTCTGAGTGATTAATCGTTAACAAGTTCCTGGCAGATATCTACGTTAACAGTCTTATCTGGGTGCAACTCCGTGTACTTTAGTGGGTGTTTACTCTTATCTGTGGCACAAGATAACCGTCCCAAAGTTCATGGGGAAGTCACGTGAATCGTGTTATTGTAGTTAAACACAAACACCAAGTTAAAATCTGGTGTTCCAAGTTGCTTTGCTGTCGACCAGATTGCACGGAGGTAGCCTAAGCCTTCTAGAAACATGTTCTGGTCTCTTAAGACGCGTCAGGAGGCAGATACGAGACAACAGAGGAACCCTGCTCGGTTGCCACAAGCTGACGCAACCATCCTCAGACAAGGGCGGATGTCATCTGATGATTACCAGTCGTTTATCGTACTGATATACATTCATACCCAAACCGGAATTGCATTGAGTACGATACTCTGCTAGAATACATCATGAGGGGGAACGTATGGGTTACATGTGCATGTTTGTAAAGTTTAAGGCCCCACCAACGGGAAGAGCAGGTTCCCGTCACCTACCCGTCCAACAGACCGCCGCTCCAATCACGGCCTTTGTGTTAGAAGATGTATAATTATGAATTGTCCATGGCTAATAGTTAAAAAAAAAAACTGGTCGGTATGTTTTATATATATATATATATATATATATATATATATATATATATATATATATATATATAAAGTAAATTCAGGATCAGTAAAGCTTCCTCCTGATGGTTCGGTGTCTTCTCCGGTGATCCTTTCCCCACGTCTCCTTTCCCTGTGCTTCCACTTATCTTCGATTTGAAAACCATTTAGGACTTGGCGACGAACTCCCTGTATTGACGGGAAGTCGAATGTATAAACTTACTGCATGGTGAATTAGTTAGCTTTACAATAATGGTATATGTTAAGAAATGATACGTGCTTGGTCTCCCCTGCGGGCCCCTGTAAGCATCTGCCAGTCTTGCCAACTGTACCGTTGCCCCGCCCAGTGACGTAGTAAGGTATTTTTAGTCTTGAATTCTGTCACCTTTGGCAAAAACGTTGAGATGCAGAGTTTGTGTTAAATCTCGTGATAAAATCATTTAGGGATCTTTTAATCGATTTAATTTGAGCAAATTTCCCGAATTGAAGGTAATATTGGGATTGTCAGCCTTGGTAGATTGTCATGATCGGTTGCTGGCACAGTTTTTCTCTTAAAAGTAACCGTAAGGGATGCTGTTTACACTTCCCTTTTATTTAGATTTGGTGTTTTGATTGTGTGAATCTTGGGCCAGTTTGTCTGGATTGATATGTTCAGGCTCAAACTCGTTCATTTATGTTAATAAACAGAACCACTGAGTATTATTAAGGGTAACGATCCGTTTGATATATATAGTGCCAGTAGGCTCATTGCCCAAACTGAGCTTGCATAGCTAAAGCATTGAGACATCTGATTTGAGAATCGGAGAGACGATCCTAGGTGGTGTAGCATCGAGGTGAAAGGGTACACTGGTTGGCATTCTACTGTTGGCACTAGTCGTATTGTCGTTACTAGATACCTGCCTCCTGCCAACTCACAGTTCTGAAGCATTTAGGGCCACAGTGCTTTTATGAAATTTTTAAGTATGAACCTATATCTTGTATTCCTTCTGTTGGTGTGGGCCATAATAAGTACTTGAAGCCATAGTTGGCACTAGTCGTATTGTCATTACTAGATACCTGCCTCCTGCCAACTCACAGTTCTGAAGCATTTAGGGCCAGTGCTTTTATGAAATTTTAAAGTATGAACCTATATCTTGCATTCCCTCTGTTGGTGTGAGCCATAATAAGTACTTGAAGCCATAGTTGTGCATGTAGTAAACTAGTATCAGCTTTCATATAGTGCTGTCGGCATTAATAGTTATCTTCATAACAGGATCACTGCATCTGTTATCATCACACTAGTATCATTATACTTTATCATGCTTGCATCATACTTATCACCATTACAACAAAATCATTGAAGCTGTTATCCTCACTAGTCTTACTACCAGTCGTCACCTTGACACCAGTATTCATTCATTTAGGTTATTTTACATCTTCATTGTGCATCTTATTGCTTATCATGTGTTTGGTGTTTTATAGGTTTTTAGCACAATTCCAGGAGGCTGGGAAGTTGTTGGTCGATAAGTATGATTAAATGGGTAGGTCATAAGTTGTCCTTCCAAGTGCCCAAGGACGAGGCTTGTTAAATCTGGCGTGCAAGGTTACTGTCAATACAGTGCCTTGGAAAAGTGTCCACAAAGTTAGGTTTATGGTTCGTTAAAAGTAGTTTTCCTCAATGTTTTAAAATTGTAAATACGTAAAGTAGGATTAGGGAAATTAATGAGATTTTAAGTTTTGAGGGGGAACTAGTGTGAAGACTGAGCAGATCACAGTCAGCATTTGATTGGCAAACAGAAGTGTACAATATCCAGTGAGGACAGAATTGTTTTGTGGGTTCAAAGCAGGGAGAAGGTTGCAGATTGGCATTAGCAACTCCATTTCTAATCACAATGAAGTGTATTGAAATGTGTTTATGGAGAAAGTAATGAAGTAGACTTAAGATGACAAACTGCTTGGTTAAGCCTACGAATTGTGTACTGTTAGGGCTTTAGAATTTATAAAAATTCCTATCATGAAATGTTAAGAGTGTAGACATAGACAAGATTACTCAACCTTCGTGGAAAATATAATTTTTAAGAGATATATCCGAGAAGATATGGAATCTCAGAGTTAAGTCTAGACAAAGCAGGTACCTTTTTATTAAAGTTGATGTATCTACTCGAATTTGTATAGCGACCATTGCCTTTATTAAAAGTACAAGATTCACTATTGACAAGTTTTCAATACCGAGTGGTTTATAGTATAAAAAGACTTCTTTCTTTTAAACTATTCGCCATTTCCCGTGTTAGCGAGGTAGCGCTAAGAACAGAGGACTGGGCCTTTTTTGGAATATCCTCACCTGGCCCCCTCTGTTCCTTCTTTTGGAAAATTTAACAAAAAAACCGAGTGGGGAGGATTTCCAGCTCCTCGCTCCCTCCCCTTTTAGTCGCCTTCTACGACACGCAGGGAATATGTGGGAAGTATTCTTAATCCCCTATCCCCAGGGAAGACTTATGTAATGTAATATTGATTTTTATAACATCATTTGATAAAGTTATTTGACCACTGGTACTAGACAAAGACCCTTTGAGTCCTATGTAATTCATTAGTGCTACCTCCTGTAGAATAAGCATAGGGTGCTCAGAAAACTAGCTGCTTTTAGTCATAAAAACTGTAGAAACTACATTGTTCCTCCCCAGTCTGATGCTCTGTACATGTCTTTTTGGGATAAGGGAGAAAGAATACTACATACGTATTCCCTGCATGTCATAGATGATGACTTAAAGGGGTGTGAGTGGGTAAGGCTAGAAATCTTCCATTCCTGTTTTAGTTTCAGAAAGAATGAATTGAGAAGGGGCCAGGTGAGGATTTTTCCCTTTGAAGATCAGTCTTCTGTACATGATGCTGCCCCGGAAATTGCTAATATATGTGTGTGTGTGTGTATGTGTAATTATTGACCATATACAAGATATTCATGATTAGGGAATTTAGTTTTCTGTGCAATGTTAGCTGCCACATAAATTTTTGTATTTTCTTGTAGCAGGATGGTGGTGAGATCAGCATGAAGATGCGAAATGGATCGGCCCATGTTCTGCGTTGCTTGAAGGTGTGGTATGAGCTCCCACCAGACACCTTCTTCAATGCAGTTAACATAATGGACCGCTTCCTCACACGGATGAAGGTAGGCTGAATCATATGCCTTACGTTAATATGGATATCTGCTTTGAGAGAAATGCAGACTCTAGTTGCATTTTTATTTTTTTCCCCAAGAAACATGGTGTATACATGACTGCCTATTTTTTTGAGATTATGAGTATTGATTAAATGTTTCTTCCCATACAGGCACAACCGAAACATTTGTCTTGTATCGCTGTGAGTGCATTCCATCTGTCATGCCAGTTTACTCCTGGGTACGGTCATTTACGAGATATACCCCAGGTGGTCCCAGATACTAGAGACCTAACCACCATCTCTCAGTGCAAATGCTCGTCTGGTGATGTGAGCCGCATGGAACGCATCATCATGGACAAGCTGGACACAGACCTGCGCTGCCAGCCACCTGTTACGCCCTTAACGCTACTTCGTGTCCTTTATGCTGCCCATAACCACTTGGCTGCTCCACTTCTACATCATCCCACCTTACCACCACCCCTCACTACTCTGATTCATAAGCTGGAGATTGTGGAATGTGATTCTGCTGCTGCCACCTTCCGCCCATCAGAACTGGCACTGTCGCTTCTAGCACTGGAATTTGGTCAAGACAGTGTCAACAAGCATATTCATCATGCCTGTATTAATCATCTGCAAAACATATGCAAGGTAAGAATGGAACGTGGTTTAGATAGCAAGTGTGAATATGTACGTGTATGTATATTTATGAATGTGTATAGATGAGTGGATGGGTCTCTCTTTCCTGGGGCTACATCACCGATGCAGGTTGGCAATGCTGTTTCATTTGGTGCAGGGTGGCGACAATAGATGAAGGCAAGCAAGTATGAATATGTACATTTGGATATATGTATGTGTATATGTCTTGAGTATATACATACACAGACATGTATATATGTCATGTATGTGTCATGTATATGTGTGTATATGAGTGGATGGGCTCTTCATACTTTCCTGGCACTACCTCACTAACGTTGGAAATGGTGATCAGTTATAATAAATGTACTGAATTAAGGCATGTGAAATGGCGGGAAAACCATGAAAAGGCCTATGGGGCTACACATGACAGCTAGTGACTGAGTGTGAACGAATGTAGCATTTTTTTGTCTTTTCCTGGCACTACCTCGAAGGGGGGGTAGCGATGCTGTTTCCTGTGGGGCAGAGGTAGTGCTGGAATGGATGAAGGCAAGCATGAATATGTCTGTATGTGTATGGTGATATATACAAAAATTTTATATATATATATATATATATATATATATATATTTTTTTTTTTGTCGCTGTCTCCCGCTTTTGCGAGGTAGCGCAAGGAAACACGAAAGAAATGGCCCAACCCACCCCCATACACATGTATATACATACACATCCACACACGCAAATATACGTACCTATACATCTCAATGTACACATATATATACACACACAGACACATACATATGTACCCATGCACACAATTCACACTGTCTGCCTTTATTCATTCCCATCGCCACCTCACCACACATGGAATACCATCCCCTTCCCCCCTCGTGTGCGAGGAAGCGCTAGGAAACGACAACAAAGGCCCCATTTGTTCACACTTAGTCTCTAGCTGTCATGCAATAATGCCCGAAACCATAGCTCCCTTTCCACATCCAGGCCCCACACAACTTTCCATGGTTTACCCCAGACGTTTCACATGCCCTGATTCAATCCACTGACAGCACGTCAACCCCGGTATACCACATCGATCCAATTCACTCTATTCCTTGCCCGCCTTTCACCCTCCTGCATGTTCAGGCCCCGATCACTAAAAATCTTTTTCACTCCATTTTTCCCCCTCCAATTTGGTCTCCCACTTTTCCTCATTCCCTCCACCTCCGACACATATATCCTCTTGGTCAATCTTTCCTCACTCATTCTCTCCATGTGCCTAAACCACACATCTCTATTACCACACATCTCTCTTACCCTTGCATTACTTACTCGATCAAACCACCTCACACCACACGTTGTCCTCAAACATCACATTTCCAGCACATCCACCCTCCTGCGCACAACTCTATCCATAGCCCACACCTCGCAACCATACAACATTGTTGGAACCACTATTCCTTCAAACATACCCATGTATATATATATTTCTTTCATACTATTCGCCATTTCCCGCATTAGCGAGGTAGCGTTGAGAACAGAGGACTGGGCCCTTGAGGGAACATCCTCACCTGGGCCCCTTCTCTGTTCCCTCTTTTGGAAAATTAAAAAAAAAAAAAAAAAAAAAAAAAAATATATATATATATATATATATATATATATATATATATATATATATATATATATATATATATATATTAAACTATTCACCATTTCCCGCATTAGCGAGGTAGCGTTAAGAACAGAGGACTGGGCCTTTTTCGGAATATCCTCACCTGGCCCCCTCTGTTCCTTCTTTTGGAAAATTAAAAAAAAAAAACGAGAGGGGAGGATTTCCAGCCCCCCGCTCCCTCCCCTTTTAGTCGCCTTCTACGACATGCAGGGAATACGTGGGAAGTATTCTTAATCCCCTATCCCCAGGGATATATATATATATATATATATATATATATATATATATATATATATATATATATATATATATATATATATTTTTCTTTCAAACTATTCGCCATTTCCCGCATTAGCGAGGTAGCATTAAGAACAGAGGACTGAGCCTTTGAGGGACTACCCTCACCTGGCCCAATTCTCTGTTCCTTCTTTTGGAAAATTAAAAAAAAAAAACGAGAGGGGAGGATTTCCAGCCCCCCGCTCCCTCCCCTTTTAGTCGCCTTCTACGACATGCAGGTAATACGTGGGAAGTATTCTTGCTCCCCTATCCCCAGGGATAATATATATATATATATATATATATATATATATATATATATATATATATATATATATATATATATATATATATATATTTTGCTGTCTCCCGCGTTTGCGAGGTAGCGCAAGGAAACAGACGAAAGAAATGGCCCAACCCACCCCCATACACATGTATATACATACATCCACACACGCAAATATACATACCTACACAGCTTCCCATGGTTTACCCCAGACGCTTCACATGCCCTGATTCAACCCACTGACAGCACGTCAACCCCGGTATACCACATAGATCCAGTTCACTCTATTCCTTGCCCTCTTTTCACCGTCCTGCATGTTCCGGCCCCAATCACACAAAATCTTTTTCACTCCATCTTTCCACCTCCAATTTGGTCTCCCACTTCTCCTCGTTCCCTCCACCTCCGGGGTACACACATATATATATATATATATGTGTATATATATATATATATATATATATATATATATATATATATATATATATATTCTTTTTTTTCTTTTAAACTATTCCCTATTTCCCGCGTTAGCAAAAAAAAAAAAAAAAAAAACAAGAGGGGAGGATTTCCAGCCTCCCGCTCCCTCCCCTTTTAGTCGCCTTCTATGACACGCAGGGAATACACGGGAAGTATTCTTAATCCCCTATGCAGGAAATGGCGAATAGTATAAGAAATATATATCTTTCTTTTCTTTCAAACTATTCGCCATTTCCCGCATTAGCGAGGTAGCGTTAAGAACAGAGGACTGGGCCTTTGAGGGAATACCCTCACCTGGCCCAATTCTCTGTTCCTTCTTTTGGAAAATTAAAAAAAAACGAGAGGGGAGGATTTCCAGCCCCCCCCCCCCCCCCCCCCCCCCCCCCGCTCCCTCCCCTTTTAGTTGCCTTCTACGACACGCAGGGAATACGTGGGAAGTATTCTTTCTCCCCTATCCCGAGGGAAGAAATATATATATATATATATATATATATATATATATATATATATATATATATATATATATATATATATATACGTATACTTTTATCCCTGGGGATAGGGGATTAAGAATACTTCCCACGTATTCCCTGCGTGTCGTAGAAGGCGACTAAAAGGGGAGGGAGCGGGGGGCTGGATATCCTCCCCTCTCGTTTTTTTTTTTTAATTTTCCAAAAGAAGGAACAGAGGGGGCCAGGTGAGGATGTTCCAAAAGAGGCCCAGTCCTCTGTTCTTGGCGCTACCTCGCTGGCGCGGGAAATGGCGAATAGTTTGGAAAAAAAAAAAAAAAAAAACGTATACTTTGAAATGTATAGGTATGTTTATGTGTGTGTGTGTGGGCATTTATGTGTATACAAGTGTATGTTGGTGTGTTGGGCCATTCTTTCATGTATTTCCTTGCGCTACCTCGCTAACGGGGGAGACGGCGATTAAGTGTAATAGAATAGAATATATACAGTAATTTTTTCCAATTTGATTACAGCAAACTTTTTCTCAGCAGGTGACATATGACACATTTGACCAGTGCCAGAAGGTAGTTGCAGAGTTAATGGATCAGTATGAAAACCAAAGGCACTCCCCACATCGGCAGCGTTTGGTCTGGAAACTCTCAAATAGGACTCTACGCCAGCTTAGGCCCACCGAAAAGTTCACCACACGGCTGCCAACAATTGTTGAAATGCAAGGCCCTTCACATCCACCTATTATAAGGCCAAGGTAAGAAAGCTACTTCATGATTTTAGTTTCATTGCATTACACATCATACCAACTATAGGGTGGAAGTAAACAAATCTACCCTCTTTGTTCCTAGCGAATCTAAGTAAGTATTCAATTAAGCAAGCTTCTTGGATGTGCATTTTCGTCCTCTTCCCATTCACCAAGGGAATTTGCATTATTTTCATCATGAGTGCTTTCCCACTTCCTTTTTGAACTATTATACTTATTATTATACTTAACCACCATCTCCTGCATTAGTGAGGTAGTGCAAGGAAACAGACGAGGAATGGCCCAACCCACCCACATACTATTATACTTAACCACCGTCTCCTGCATTAGCGAGGTAGTGCAAGGAAACAAACAAGGAATGGCCCAACCCACCCACATACATACATGTGTATATATATTGTTTGCTTAAGTACACAGACTTTCATTAGTCTACTAGATTGGGTTTACTATGATTATACATGAACTTTTATCCTGCATATATATATATTTATTTATTTATTTATTTCGCTTTGTCGCTGTCTCCCGCGTTTGCGAGGTAGCGCAGGGAAACAGACGAAAGAAATGGCCCAACCCACCTACCTCGATACACATGTATATACATACACGTCCACACACGCAAATATACATACCCATACATCTCAATGTACACATATATATACATGCACCGACTCATACATATATACACATGTACACAATTCACACTGCCTTTATTCATTCCCATCGCCACCTTGCCACACATGGAATAACATCCCCCTCCCCCCTCATATATGCGAGGTAGCGCTAGGAAAAGACAACAAAGGCCCCATTTGTTCACACTCAGTCTCTAGCTGTCATGTAATAATGCCCGAAACCACAGCTCCCTTTCCCCATCCAGGCCCCACAGAACTTTCCATGGTTTACCCCAGACGCTTCACATGCCCTGGTTCAATCCATTGACAGCATGTCGACCCCGGTATACCACATCATTCCAATTCACTCTATTCCTTGCACGCCTTTCACCCTCCAGCATGTTCAGGCCCTGATCTCTCAAAATCTTATTCGCTCCATCTTTCCACTTCCAATTTGGTCTCCCACTTCTCGTTGCCTCCACCTCTGACACATATATCCTCTTTGTCAATCTTTTCTCACTCATTCTCTCCATGTGACCAAACCATCTCAAAACACCCTCTTCTGCTCTCTCAACCACACTCATTTTGTTACCACACATCTCTCTCACCCTTTCATTATTTACTCGATCAAACCACCTCGCACCACATATTGTCCTCAAACATCTCATTTCCAGCTCATCCACCCTCCTCAGCACAACTCTATCTATAGCCCACACCGCACAACCATATAACATTGTTGGAACCACTATTCCTTCAAACATAGCCATTTTTGCTTTCCGAGATAATGTTCTTGACTTCCACACATTCTTCAAGGCTCCCAGGATTTTCGCCCCCTCCCCCACCCTGTGATTCACTTCCTCTTCCATGGTTCCATCCGCTGCCAAATCCACTCCCAGTTTTCCTCCATTCAGACTTGCCTCCCAATTGACTTGTCCCTCAACCCTACTGTACCTAATAACCTTGCTCTTATTCACATTTACTCTTTATATATATATATATATTTTCTTTCATACTATTCACCGTTTCCCTCATCAGCAAGGTAGCGTTAGGAACAGAGGACTGGGCATTTGAGGGAATATCCTCACCTGGCCCCCTTCTCTGTTCCTTCTTTTGGAGAATAAGAAAAAAAAAGAGGGGAGGATATATATATATATATATATATATATATATATATATATATATATATATATATATATATATATATAAATATATATATATATATATATATATATATATATATATATATATATATATATATATATATATATATACCTCGCAAACGCGGGAGACAGCGACAAAGTATAAAAAATATATATATATATATATATATATATATATATATATATCCCTGGGGATAGGGGAGAAAGAATACTTCCCACTTTATTCCCTGAGTCTCGTAGAAGGTGACTAAAAGGGGAGGGAACCGGGTGCTGGAAATCCCCCCCCATTTATAATTTTCCAAAAGAAGGAATGGAGAGGTGGTCTTAGTGAGGATATACCCTCTAATCCTCTGTTCTTAACACTACCTTGCTAATGCGGGATAAGTTGAATATGTATGGAAAAGAAATATATATCAGCGATGATACAGCGCTGGTGGTTGATTCAGGTGAGAAACTGCAGAAGCTGGTGACTGAGTTTGGTAAAGTGTGAAAAAAGAAAGCTAAGAGTAAATGTGAATAAGAGCTAGGTTAGTACGTACAGTAGGGATGAGGGACAAGTCAATTGGGAGGTACATTTGAATGGAGAAAAACTCGAGGAAGTAAAGTGTTTTAGATATCTGGGAGTGGATTTGGCAGCGGATGGGACCATAGAAGCGGAAGTGAATCATGGGGTTGGGGAGGTGGCGAAAGTTCTGGGAGCATTGAAAAATGTGTGGAAGTCGAGAACGTTATCTTGGAAAGCAAAAACGGGTATGTTTGAAGGAATAGTGGTTCCAACAATGTTATATGGTTCCGAGGCATAGGCTATAGATAGAGTTGTGCACAGGAGGGTGGATGTGTTGGAAATGAGATGCGAGGACAATATATGGTGTGAGGTGGTTTGATCGAGTAAGTAATGAAAGAGTGAGATGTGTGGTAATAAAAAGAGTGGTTGAGAGAGCAGAAGAAGGTGTTTTGAAATGGTTTGATCTCGTGGAGAGAATGAGTGACGATAGACTGACAAAAAGGATATATGTGTCAGAGATGGAGGGAACAAGGAGAAGGGGGAGACCAAATTGGAGGTGGAAAGATGAAGTGAAAAAGATTTTGAGTGATCGGTGAGAGGCATGCATGGAATAGTGAAATGGAACAATGTGGTATACTGGGGTCGACATGCTGTCAATGGATTGAACCAGGGCATGTGAAGCGTCTGGGGTAAACCATGGAAAGTTTTGTGGGGCCTGGATGTGGAAAGGGAGCTGTAGTTTTGGTGCATTATACACGACAGCTAGAGACTGTGTGTGAATGAATGTGGCTTTTGTTGTCTTTTCCTAGCGCTACCTCGCACACATGCAGGGGGAGGGGGTTGTCATTTTCATGTGTGGCCGGGTGGCGACGGGAATGAACAAGGGCAGAAGGGTATCAACTATGCACATGTTTATATGTGGACGCTAGGTCATAGGCACCGCTGTGACCTTCCTATTTATTTATTCTTAACATTAAACTGGCTCTTGTATGGCGATATATATTCCTTTCAACAGAATTGAAGACTTACTTTTTTTAGGCCATGTATTCAGAGTGTAAAGCTTTTTGTTCATCTTGTTTGCTTTTCTAATGTATACCCTTGTTACATAGAATATTTTTGTATTATCAAAGGTCCATGTAAGAATATTTTTGTATTATCAAAGGTCCATGTAACCCTCTTCATATTTTCAGGATGGATAGCGAAAGTTCGGAAATGTACTTATCATCATCTGAAGAGGAGATGGACTATGATTATGATGAGGAGTTCCCACCACTCCCAGCTCCAGCAACTTCAATGAAATCCCCACGGAAATCACCCAGCCAGTCCCCACACAAAAAGACACCTGCGTTCCTTCCCTACCCTCAGCTTAACCGGAAACATAACCGTATTGCATAATTTTGTTGCTGTGTAATGCTCCAAGAACAAAAAAGCATCAAGCTTTTTTTTTTTTGTAAGTTACAGCCAAATAACAGCAAAGATTTGAAGTTTTGTTCCTAAATGTGCAGTTTTTGATGTTGCATTTGACCAAATACCTAAGCACTCGTGCTGAATAGGTCCAATTTAGCCCATGGCCGTACTAGTTAGTTAAAACTGTAGTCTTGACCTTTTATTTTCTCTGATTGTTACTGCACAAAGCATATGAAAGCACGAGAAAAAGTTTCCTTTTTAATGCTGATTCAGTTATTGTTTTTTGATCAAGAAACTACTTTTTTTTTTTTGCATTATTGTATTTAAAACAATTATGTCCTTTTAAGATGACCACCGAAAAGTTATATAGTGAAGGTGTAGCAATAGTGGAGTAGTTTTATTTATCTTTTCTTATATGCCATGGGTTTAGTATATGAAGATACATGAAACAACTGATGTCATCACTTAGACTGGTCCTGAATGGCCTTACATACTCTTGTCTTAACAGTTTGCTTCATCTTTGCTGTGGGGCATTTGCCCACATTCTTGTATGATCTTTAGTGGAAAATGATAATTACTTGAAAATGTTACTTTATTGGATGTATGTTATAGTGTATTGTAGCTTTATTCAGCATCTCCAAGAAAAGTACAAAAAAATCATAAAATTCACAAAACTAACAATTAAGGTTGTATTGTAATAACCATTCTTTTCATTTATTCACAAATAAACTCTTTGGGTATTGCCTGGTCATAGAGCAAAATTTAGGTGGTGATTTTTTTTTTTTTTTTCTGACCAATTTGTATATGGGACAGGTTTACCAATCATTCACAGAATAGAAGCTACGCTAGTCCCTAGTCAGTATTTTTCTGTGCCATGAACAGAGCTCCCCATGCAGTGTTGCAATGCCCGTACCAAAATCTATAGCCCCCGTGTGATATACCCGCTTCAGTGGGGATAACCTATGTAGAAAGGCTAGAAATTAAGCAACACTAGACGTGTCCTGTTGGGATACAAGGCTGTGATACCCTCAGACAGTATCTGTTTTGAGATGCTTAGGGGTGGTGAGCGCATTCCTTGTGGACCCTTTAGTGATCAGTACTGTGATGCTGATTTAGGGAGTGCCCCTTTGTGAGGAAAATGCTTTATGAATACTGTATGTCTGGTGAACCTTATGTTCTGGAAGGGTACCATGAGTAACATATTGACTGGCATTTTACCAAGGAAGTACTGCAAGTGAAAGCGGTCATTGCCCCATCTGGGAGCCTGATTCAGGTAGTGTGGCACAATGAAGATGGCGGATGGCTCAGGTGGGCCACCTCCGAGCGACGGACACCCTTTTGGGCGACGAGTCGCGGAGGTGGCCCATCCCCATCCACCCCTTTACACACCAGCATCAGTTCTGTTATGACAAAAATATTTTCTTCAGTTATTTACCTATTTTGTTGGGCTAGGTGTTGTATATTATCTATGCAGCATATACCCAATCATATTAAATATTGTACCTGCCAGTAAAATTAGAAGTGTCAGAAGTTTATTGGTGCTGGGCTCTCAATAAAGAGCCAAGCTGAGTGCATATAGGCTTTTAATTTTTGTGGATTGTATTTATTTAATGATGTAAATGGTGTGTACATTGAACTTTAGTATTTTTAGTTTATATGCAGTATGTATATTGTGTTTATCATTTCAAGTTAACTTGAAAAGTGCTAACATTGATGCTTTTATTGTAAGCTTTTAAAAAAAAGCAACAGCATCCAGAATCCAATGAGTATTGGCACCACCTGAACAGTCAGTAGGTTAATATTTCCCCACTGGATGGAGCTTGTTTCCTGTGTTAATGAATCATTGGCTTTTTCCTAATGATTCCCCAAGCCAAACTACTGATAAGTTCCTCAGTCCCAACATCCTTGGAATCTTGTTTTAAATGCAGAACAGTGTTTTGACCCACGCAGGTGCAGAATCTGTTTTGTAGCAGATTACTTATGGCTTTAGCCATTGTATAACTGATGACAAAGTGAGATGTGAATTCTGATAGCCCCATTAACCTCAGGCGTATGTGTTGGTACAAATTAAACATGAAGTACTGTTTGTGTTGGTATGGAATAATCGATACATGTGTGTGTTGGGACTGTGGAAAAAGATGTTGGTCTCTGTAGTGTTGGCCCTCGTCATTAATAATCTATTTTTCATGTACATAGTGTATGATGTACAGGTGTAAGTTATTTTAAAGGATTTATCAAAGCCTCGGGCATTTGACAACAACCCAAAGAGCCAAAAATATAAAAAAGAATGTAGTTGATTCTTGTGTCATACACACTCAGTGGTCTAGCCTCTCCACAACAAAAATGAAATAAAAGATGCATATTTTTCTAATTTTTTGTTTTATTTTCTGAATAAGGAAATGATGCACTCTTCAAATATCTTAAGATTAGTTTCCAAAATATGAAGAGTGGCAGAAATTAATTATGATGAATGCCCTTTTAATCTGTAATTGACAGCTACATTTGTTACTGAAAAAAAAGTTGCCAAAAAGCTTAATATCTCTATGATGCCTGTTCCCAACAGGAGCTCCTACAAGAAGTTGACCATGGCATGAGTCTCCATCATTGGTGAATTCCAACAAAACTACAATTTTATTACATTTGCCATAGTGGCTTACATCACTGTCGCTATAGAGAATTTTGGAAAAGGGAAAATTAACGGGGAGCACAGTCGCAAGAGTAAGAAAAGACCTTGAAAATACTTGTGAAGAAATATCATGATTAAGTAAAACGGCAAAATTTGAGATATAATGAAGAATGGGAGGTAACTAGCTAGGGAACCTATGCTGGCATGTGCATGTGTCATGTGGAAGGTAGGAGTTGGGCAGATTAGAATGTATACAGAGTGGTGGGATGAATTAGGATGAATGAAAGTTGCTAGTGGAGAGAAAAGATAGGTGTTTTAGATGGTACTTACAGGGAAGGAGTGGCAAATAATGGAGAAATGTATAAGAGAAAGCACCATGAGGTAAGAGTGCAGGGATTGGAAAGAGGACATAATGAGAATTGCAATGAGTGAGTACTGGTAAACTTTAAGGGACAGTAAGATGATTTTTGAAAGGTAATAGTGTGTGAATAAACGAACAAACGGGAACATTGGCTAAGGGTGGAAATGGTTACAGATAGTGATGGGGTGAGGAGTGAGTATTTTGAAGGAATGCTGAACGTTTGATGACAGGATGGCAAATGTGCATTATGAGTCCTAGTGGTATTCGAAGTGCGAGTCACAGAGTGGATGGTGACTGCGTAATTGACTGTTTAGTACTTTCAACATAGGTATGGATCATGGTGAGGTGCCTGAAGTTCGTGAAATGCATGTTTAGTTACATCTTATTGCATAAAGGGAAGGGTTATATGTATAAGTTTGCTGAATGTACCTGGTACATTGTATGTTGATAGGAATTTAGAGGGTGAAGGCATGTAAAGAGAATCATTTTGGGGAGAAGTTTGGTTTCAGAACTGTTAGAGGATGTGTGGATCAGTCTGAGAAATACTTGAAGAAATGAATTTTTGTGTAGCATTTATGGATCTGGAGAGGGTAAGCTGATAGAAGCAGAGAAGGTTTTACCAAGTGTGTACCATGTATATACAAGTAGGGAGAAAGAAGAGTGATGGCTGATCAGTGGCAGTGGTGTATGATCTCACCATGGTTGTCTAACCTGCTTATTGATGGTGTGGTGAGGGAGATACATGCAAGTCTTGGAAGGGTGAGTATGCAGTCAGTACAGGAAAAGAAAGGCTGGGAAGTCAGTTGTATGCTGATGATAGTACTGGTGTCAAGTTTGAATAAGAAACTGCAGAAGCTCAATTAGTAAATATGAATAAAACCAAGGTTATTATGTTTAGTAGGGTTGAGGTACAGGTTACTTCGGATGCAAGTCGGAATGGGAGAAAACCTGGAAGTGAATTGTTTAAGATACCTGGGAGAAGACATGGCAGCAGATGGAATCAAGGAATCAAGTGTGTTATGGGGTGGGTAAGGGAGTGAAGCTTCTGGGAGTACAGAAGAATTTAGAAGGAATGTTTTCTGGGAGCACAAAACTTGATATGTTTGAAGGTACAGGAGTCCCAACAATATTATATGGATGCGAGGCACAGGATATAGATAAGGCTGTAAGGAAGAAGATGGATGTGTTGGAAATTGAATGTTTGAGGACAGCATGTGTTGTCACGTGGTTTGATCAAGCCAACTGATGAAAGAGTAAGAGTGAGGCGTGTTAATAAAGAGTGTGTCAACGTTGAGAGAGCTGAAATGGTGTGAACATATGGACTGAAATGTGTGAACATATGGAGCTTTAATGAAGAAAGGGTTGACAAATAGGATGCATGTGTCAGAATTGGAGGGAACAAGAAGAATGGAAGACCAAACTGAAAATGGAAGGCTGGAGTGAAAAAGATCTTCAGCAATAAGGGCCACAACATGCAGGAGGGTGAAAAGCGTGCTTGAGATAAGAGTGAATTGGAAAGATGTGGTATATGAGGGTTGTCATACTGTCAATGAACTAAACCAGGGAATGTGAGGCATCCAGGGTAATCAATCCAATTCAGTTAAATTATTTTATTGACACAGGCTTACTTTAAGACTTGAGTACAAAGCCCATGACTAAAGGTCTGCACCGTACAGACGAACAATATAGGAAAGGTCTGTGGGGTCTGGGTTGTGGCTATGGACCTGTGGTTTCTATGCATTACACATGACAGCTGGAGAATGGTGAGGCCATTCTTTATCTGTTCTTGGCACTACTTCACTAACAGAGGAGATGGCAATCAAGTATGAATTATATTATATATTATTTTTTTTTTTTATTATACTTTGTCGCTGTCTCCCGTGTTTGCGAGGTAGCGCAAGGAAACAGACGAAAGAAATGGCCCAACCCCCCCCCCCCATACACATGTATATACATACATCCACACACGCAAATATACATACCTACACAGCTTTCCATGGTTTACCCCAGACGCTTCACATGCCTTGATTCAATCCACTGACAGCACGTCAACCCCGGTATACCACATCGCTCCAATTCACTCTATTCCTTGCCCTCCTTTCACCCTCCTGCATGTTCAGGCCCCGATCACACAAAATCTTTTTCACTCCATCTTTCCACCTCCAATTTGGTCTCCCTCTTCTCCTCGTTCCCTCCACCTCCGACACATATATCCTCTTGGTCAATCTTTCCTCACTCATTCTCTCCATGTGCCCAAACCACTTCAAAACACCCTCCTCTGCTCTCTCAACCACGCTCTTTTTATTTCCACACATCTCTCTTACCCTTACGTTACTCACTCGATCAAACCACCTCACACCACACATTGTCCTCAAACATCTCATTTCCAGCACATCCATCCTCCTGCGCACAACTCTATCCATAGCCCACGCCTCGCAACCATACAACATTGTTGGAACCACTATTCCTTCAAACATACCCATTTTTGCTTTCCGAGATAATGTTCTCGACTTCCACACATTCTTCAAGGCCCCCAGAATTTTCGCCCCCTCCCCCACCCTATGATCCACTTCCGCTTCCATGGTTCCATCCGCTGCCAGATCCACTCCCAGATATCTAAAACACTTCACTTCCAGTTTTTCTCCATTCAAACTCACCTCCCAATTGACTTGACCCTCAACCCTACTGTACCTAATAACCTTGCTCTTATTCACATTTACTCTTAACTTTCTTCTTCCACACACTTTACCAAACTCAGTCACCAGCTCCTGCAGTTTCTCACATGAATCAGCCACCAGCGCTGTATCATCAGCGAACAACAACTGACTCACTTCCCAAGCTCTCTCATCCCCAACAGACTTCATACTTGCCCCTCTTTCCAAAACTCTTGCATTTACCTCCCTAACAACCCCATCCATAAACAAATTAAACAACCATGGAGACATCACACACCCCTGCCGCAAACCTACATTCACTGAGAACCAATCACTTTCCTCTCTTCCTACATGTACACATGCCTTACATCCTCGATAAAAACTTTTCACTGCTTCTAACAACTTTCCTCCCACACCATATATTCTTAATACCTTCCACAGAGCATCTCTATCTACTCTATCGTATGCCATCTCCAGATCCATAAATGCTACATACAAATCCATTTGCTTTTCTAAGTATTTCTCACATACATTCTTCAAAGCAAACACCTGATCCACACATCCTCTACCACTTCTGAAACCACACTGCTCTTCCCCAATCTGATGCTCTGTACATGCCTTCACCCTCTCAATCAATACCCTCCCATATAATTTACCAGGAATACTCAACAAACTTATACCTCTATAATTTGAGCACTCACTCTTATCCCCTTTGCCTTTGTACAATGGCACTATGCACGCATTCCGCCAATCCTCAGGCACCTCACCATGAGTCATACATACATTAAATAACCTTACCAACCAGTCAACAATACAGTCACCCCCTTTTTTAATAAATTCCACTGCAATACCATCCAAACCTGCTGCCTTGCCGGCTTTCATCTTCCGCAAAGCTTTCACTACCTCTTCTCTGTTTACCAAATCATTTTCCCTAACCCTCTCACTTTGCACACCACCTCGACCAAAACACCCTATATCTGCCACTCTATCATCAAACACATTCAACAAACCTTCAAAATACTCACTCCATCTCCTTCTCACATCACCACTACTTGTTATCACCTCCCCATTTGCGCCCTTCACTGAAGTTCCCATTTGCTCCCTTGTCTTACGCACTTTATTTACCTCCTTCCAGAACATCTTTTTATTCTCCCTAAAATTTAATGATACTCTCTCACCCCAACTCTCATTTGCCCTTTTTTTCACCTCTTGCACCTTTCTCTTGACCTCCTGTCTCTTTCTTTTATACATCTCCCACTCAATTGCATTTTTTCCCTGCAAAAATCGTCCAAATGCCTCTCTCTTCTCTTTCACTAATACTCTTACTTCTTCATCCCACCACTCACTACCCTTTCTAATCAACCCACCTCCCACTCTTCTCATGCTTTGTCACTGTCTCCCGCGTTAGTGAGGTAGCGCAAGGAAACAGACGAAAGAATGGCCCAACCCACCCACATACACATGTATATACATACACGTCCACACACAAATATACATACCTATACATCTCAATGTATACATATATATACACACACAGACATATACATATATACACGTACATAATTCATAGTCTAACTTTATTCATTCCCATTGCCACCCCGCCACACATGGAATAACAACCCCCTCCCCCCTCATGTGTGCAAGGTAGTGCTAGGAAAGACAAAAAAGGCCACATTCATTCACACTCAGTCTCTAGCTGTCATGTAATAACGCACCGAAACCACAGCTCCCTTTCCACATCCAGGCCCCACAGAACTTTCCATGGTTTACCCCAGACGCTTCACATGCTTTGGTTCAATCCATTGACAGCACGTTGATCCCGGTATACCACATCGTTCCAATTCACTCTATTCCTTGCATGCCTTTCACCCTCCTGCATGTTCAGGACCTGATCACTCAAAATCTTTTTCACTCCATCTTTCCACCTCCCAATTTGGTCTCCCACCTCTCCTCGTTCCCTCCACCTATGGCACATATATCCTCTTGGCCAATCTTTCCTCACTCAGTCTCTCCATGTGACCAAACCATTTTAAAACACCCTCTTCTGCTCTCTCAACCACACTCTTTTTGTTACCACACATCTCTCTTACCCTATTATTACTTACTCGATCAAACCACCTTACACCACATATTGTCCTCAAACATCTCATTTCCAGCATATCCACCCTCCTCCACACAACTCTATCCACAGCCCACGCCTCACAACCATACAACATTGTTGGAACCACTATTCCTTCAAACATACCCATTTTTGCTTTCCGAGATAATGTTCTCAACTTCCACACATTCTTCAAGGCCCCCAGAATTTTCGCCCCCTCCCCCACCCTATGATTCACTTCCGCTTCCATGGTTCCATCCGCTGCCAAATCCACTCCCAGATATCTAAAACACTTCTCTTCTTCCAGTTTTTCTCCATTCAAACTTACCTCGCAATTGACTTGACCCTCACCCCTACTGTACCTAATAACCTTGCTCTTATTCACATTTACTCTCAACTTACTTCTTTCACACACTTTACCAAACTCAGTCACCAGCTTATATATATATATATATATATATATATATATATATTTACACACACACATGTACATAATGATACTTGCTTCATCCATTCCCGTTGCCACCTACCACACATGAAATAGCACCCCCCGCATGCGCGAGAGGTAGCGCTAGGAAAAGACAACGAAGGCTACATTTGTTCACACTCACTCTCTAGCTGTCATGTGTAATGCACAGAAACCACAGCTCTTTCCACATCCAGGCCCCACAAAACTTTCCATGGTTTACCACAGATGCTTCAAATGCCCTGCCTCAATCAATTAACAGCACGTCGACCCCGGTATACCACATCGTTCCAATTCACTCTATTCCTTGCACGCCTTTAACCCTTCTGTATGTTCAGGCCCCGATCACTCAAAATCTTTTTCACTCCATCCTTCCACCTCCAAATTGGTCTCCCACTTCTCCTCGTTCCTTCCACCTCTTGACACATATATCCTCCTTGTCAATCTTTCCTCACTCATTCTCTCCATGTGACCAAACCATTTCAATTTCAATACATCCTCTTCTGCTCTCTCAACCACACTCCTTTTATTACCACACATCTCTCTTACCCTTTCATTACTTACTCGATCAAACCACCTCACACCACATATTGTCCTCAAACATCTCATTTCCAATGCATCCACCCTCCTCCGCACAACCCTATCTATAGCCCATGCCTTGCAACCATATAACAGTGTTGGAACCACTATTCCTTCAAACATACCCATTTTTGTTCTCCAAGATAATGTTCTCACCTTCGACACATTCTGAATTCAATGCTTCCAGAACCTTTGCCCCCTCCCCACCCTGTGACTCACTTCCGCTTCCATGGTTCAAAACGAAGCTAAATCCACTCCAGATATCTAAAACACTTCACTTCCTCCAGTTTTTCTCCATTCAAACTTACCTCCCAATTAACTTGTCCCTCAACCCTACTGAACCTAATAACCTTCCTCGTACTCACATTTACTTCAGCTTTCTTCTTTCACACACTTTACCAAACTCAGTCACCAACTTCTGCAGTTTCTGTTCAAGCCCTCTCATCCACAACAGACTGCATACTTGCCCCTCTCTCCAAAACTCTTGCAATTCCCTAACAACCCCATCCGTAAACAAAATAAATAACCATGGAGACATCACGCACCTCTGCCGCAAACCGACATACATTGGGGACCAATCGCTTTCCTCTCTTCCTACTCGTACACATGCCTTACAACCTTGATGAAAACTTTTCACTGCTTCTAGCAACTTACTTCCCACAACATATACTCTTCATACCTTCCACAAAGCATCTCTATCAGCTCTATCATATGCCTTCTCCAGATCCATAAATGCTACATACAAATCCATCTGTTTTTCTAGGTATTTCTCACATGTATTCTTCAAAGCCAACACCTGATCTACACATCCTCTACCACTTCTGAAACCACACTGGTCTTCCCAATCTGATGCTCTGTACATAACTTTACCCTCTCAATCAATACCGTCTCTTATAATTTCCCAGGAATACTCAACAAACTTATACCTCTGTAATTTGAACACTCAACTTTATCCCCTTTGCCTTTGTACAATGGCACTTTGCATGCATTCCACCAATATATTCATTTATTTATTTTGTTTTGTCGGTCTCGCGCGTTAGCGAGGTAGCGCAAGGAAACAGATGAAAGAATGGCCCAACCCACCCACATGCACATATATAAACATACACGACCACCCACGCAAATATACATACCTATACATCTCAACATATACATATATATACACACACAGACATATACATATATACACTTGTACATAATTCATAGTCTGCCTTTATTCATTCCCATTGCCACCCAGCCACACATGAAATAACCCCCCCCCTCCCCCCACATATGTGTGAGGTAGTGCTAAGAAAAGACAACAAAGGCCACATTCATTCACACAGTCTCTAGCTGTCATGTATAATGCACTGAAACCACAGCTTCCTTTCCACATTCAGGCCCCACACAACTTTCAGTGGTTTACCCCAGACGCTTCACACGCCCTGGTTCAATCCATTGACAGCACGTCGACCCCGGTAAACCACATCGTTCCAATTCACTCTATTCCTTGCACACCTTTCACCCTCCTGCATGTTCAGGCCCCGATCACTCAAAATCTTTTTCACTCCATCCTTCCACCTCCAATTTGGTCTCCCACTTCTCATTCCCTCCACCTCTGACACATATATCCTCTTGGTCAATCTTTCCTCACTCATTCTCTCCATGTGACCAAACCATTTCAAAACACCCTCTTCTGCTCTCTCAACCACACACTTTTTACTACCACACATCTCTCTTACCCTTTCATTACTTACTTGATCAAACCACCTCACACCACATATTGTCCTCAAACATTTCATTTCCAACACATCCACTCTCCTCCACACATCCCTATCTATAGCCCACGCCCCACAACCGTATAACATTGTTGGAACCACTATTCCTTCAAACATACCCATATTTGCTCTCCGAGATAATGTTCTCACCTTCCAAACATTCATCAACACTCCCAGAAGCATCTGGGGTAAACAATGGAAAGTTTTGTGGGGCCTCGACGTCGAGAGGGAGCTGTGGTTTCAGTGCATTACACATAACAGCTAGAGATTGAGTGTTAGCAAATGTGGCCTTTTTTTGTCTTGTCCTTGGGTTACCTTGCTGTAAAGGGGTTGGGGGGTATTTCCTGTGTGGTGGGGTAGCGACGGGAATGGATGAAGCAGCAAGTATGAATATATACATGTGTGTATATATAAATGATAATCATAGCAATAATAATAATAATAATAATAATAATAGGGATAGGGGAGAAAGAATACTTCCCACGTATTCCCTGCGTGTCGTAGAAGGTGACTAAAAGGGGAGGGAGCGGGGGGCTGGAAATCCTCCCCCCTCACTTTTTTTTTTTTTTTTTTTTTTTTTTTTTTTTAAAGGGGGAACAGAGAAGGGGCCCAGGTGAGGATATTCCCTCAAGGGCCCAGTCCTCTGTTCTCAACGCTACCTCGCTAATGCGGGAAATGGCGAATAGTATGAAAGAAAGAAAGAAAATAATAATAATAATTAAGAGAAGTGGCAGACCAAATTGGAGGTGGAAAGATGAAGTGAAAAAGATTTTGAGTGATCGGGGCCAGAACATGCATGAGGGTGAAAGGCGGGCAAGGAATAGAGTGAATTGGAACGATGTGGTATACTGGGGTCAACGTGCTGTCAATGGATTGAACCAGGGTATGTGAAGCATCTGGGGTAAACCATGGAAAGTTCTGTGGGGCCTGGATGTGGAAAGGGAGCTGTCGTTTCGGTGCATTATTACATGACAGCTAGAGACTGAATGTGAATGAATGTGGCCTTTGTTGTCTTTTCCTAGCGCTACCTCGCATACATGAGGGGGGAGGGGATTGTTATTTCATGTGTGGCGAGGTGGCGATGGGAATCAATAAAGGCAGACAGTATCAATTATGTACATGTGTATATATGTATATGTCTGTGTGTATATAAATGTATATGTTGAGATGTATAGGTATGTTTATTTGCGTGTGTGGCTGTGTATGTATACACATTTGTATGTGGGTGGGTTGGGCCATTCTTTCGTCTGTTTCCCTGCGCTACCTCGCTAACGGGAAGTGAAGTGTTTTAGATGTCTGGGTGTGGACATAGCAGCAAATGGAACCATGGAAGTGGAAGTGAGTCATCTCTGAGTGCTGAAGAATGTGTGGCAAGAAAATGTTACCTGGGCAGGCAAAAATATATATGTTTGAAGTAACGGTAGTCACAACAGTATTATAAGGTTGTGCGGCATGGAATGTGCAGAGAAGGGTGGATGTGTTGGAACTGAAATTTTTGAGGACTATATGTGAAGTGAGGTGGTTTGGTCAAGTATGTAATGAAAGTCTGAGAAATGTGTGGTAATAAAAAGAGTATGGTTGAAAAAGAAAAGTATGTTTGAAATGGTATGTACATAAAGAGAATGAGTGAGGAAAAGTTGACAAACCAGATATATATGGAAGAAGTGGAGGGAACAAGGAGAATGCAGAGACCAAACTGGAGATGGAAGGATGGAGTGAAAAGGATTTTGAACGACAGGGCCTAAACATGCTGGAGGGTGAAAGGCATGCACAGAATTCACAGCTTAACCCTGCCACACAGTAAAGTAACCTCTATCCACACAATCCCAACCACCAATAAACATAACACTGACAAAGCATTGAAATAACCCAATAAGCACTATATATATGCACTCCCAACTCAGTCTTAAACTCCAACCCACCAGACATACACATATACTCCCCAAACAAACACAAGTCAGTCTCCCACTTACAATCTACACATCAACCATCCTGACAACACTACAAACTGGGCACTTTCTACTCAAAAGCCCAGCACCTTTTGCACAGTAACCGTGCATTACTACATAATATGACTGTGGGCCTGACTACTGGACATGGTCAACTTCCCGAGTGCTCTAGGAGCCTCATGGTAAGTAAGAGAAGTGACTCCTGAAGCAGGAAGCCTGAAGGGTTATAATCAACTTTTCTTCATTATTTTTTGTATTCTAACTTCAGACATCACAATGATTATAACACAGTAGTTAACTTAATCTTAATTACTTTATACAAAGAAGAATGCTACACTTCTGTGGAACATAAGATATGAAAACAATTTTTCATAAAGTAGAGATATGGTGATACTTACCTTTATTTTTTCTCTCATATTAGCTCATATCTGTTAGCAAAACTAATAATTCTGTGCAATATATTGCTGGTAATGTTAGGTTTTGCTAATTGAAGTAACATAAAAACTAACCCAAGCCATGAGGCCATATTGTCAAACTATTCAATGATGAATCAATCTACATTAAGAAACGAACACAGAGCTAAAAGAATGAGAAAAAAAATGAGGGTTATTTTCCAAAATATAGCCTAATTCCCCCTAGCAGCTCATAGTAACCTTAGATGTCAGGTATATTAAAAAAAACAAACATCACTCTTGTCCGCCTCATGAAACTGCATTTATATATACAGTGGTAACATTCGTCAATGAAATCTAATTTTGTGTGTATGCAAATGCACAAAGTGATAACCACTCCACACAATATAAACAGTAAGACACACATTTTACTATTAACACCCGTATTTGATAAATATCAGCTACTAGTGAGTGGTGATTCACCAACTGCTTATTTTTTAACCCCACCCAAACTCCTACTGGGTTCACAGACCTCCACACTAACTCCTCCTGGGTTCACAGACCTCCACACTAACTCCTCCTGGGTTCACAGACCTCCACACTATCTTATTACGTATTATTACATAGCAAAAATAATATGGCTTTGGCAATATGTTTTCCACCCACTAACACAACGATTACAAACTACAAATCTGGAATCATAAACTACAAATCAATGCTCCTGTATCCTGTCACTCGATCATTAACAATATTCCTACAGAACAAATTGTAAAGACAATGTTCACCCATACCCAACCTAACCTAAAGTTTAGGAAGAGTTTGATGAATAGGTGGATGAATACCAGCCATGGACAGCTGTCAATATTATGACAATGCCGTCAGCAATCAATCCCAGATTAAACAAAGAGCCGGCAGCAATTAAGCCCCAGTTAAACAGAGAATAATCTACATCTACCTCTACTTTTCTAGCACCATGTTCTCCAACTACAATATGACTTACCAACTTGTACAAAAACCTATGACTGCACGCCTACAGGTAATATCGCCAATAATTATGAAGGCTGAAGCTTCCCGCTCATCGTCACGGATGTCATATCTCCCTCGTGCTGCGTGCTTGTTTACATGTGGCAGGCTTACCAACCCTTCTTTCCCAGGGATACCAACCTATCTTACCTCGGCATTTAAATTTCTATCATAATATTTTACAATTCTCTACCGCAACTTGCACTTGGGTACACTAGTAAAAATTAACGTCGGCAAGGCTGTTGTTCTCATCAAAGAACTCACTATTAAAGGGTTCACTTATCCATGTTAATAAATGTAGAGCACACTTCACTTCCTACAATTTTTTCCATTTAAATTTACATCCCAATTATCTCGTCTCTAAACCCTGCTAACCTAATAACCTTGCTCTTATTCACATTTACTCTCAACTTTCCCCTTTCACACACACACACACACACACACACATATATATATAATGCACATACATATACCCAATCAAGCACAAAGCAGACTAATTACACACTTCATTATACAGCAGTTTCAATAAAATCTACTGTTAAGATATACATACATAAAATATAGAGATGCTTTCCTTGCATCGAGCTTAAGCCCTTCTTTCTCAGTTGCAGTTGTTGACTGGACCCTCACCAGATTTCTAATTTTTTTCAGACATCTTTGATTCAATACACTTTTCTGAACAGGTTCATTACAAAAAAAATTCTGCAGAGGCAATTTTATTTTCCTATGGAAGCATAATACTTTTTAAGTCTAAAGTATTGTATCTTAACAAAATGTATGTTTAGATTAGTACAGTATGGTAATGTTAAAATGCTCAAGCAAAGCTTACAAGACAGGTTTATGAGTATAGTGATGTATCGAAGCCATAGTATAAAAGTTCTGACAATCAACTGCCTTTAATACCTTAATCTATATATCTGTATATAAATAAACTTTTGCTAAACTATACTGACAGTTTATGATACATGTGAACTGTAAAGTGACTGAAAAAGTAAATTTAGTTTTTAATAAGCTGGAAAGATTACCAAGGTGAGCAATTTACAATCAAGACTAAGAAATGAAGGTAATGATGTTAAATAGAACAGTAAATATAGTCAGTAATTGACTGAAGTTGTAGGAGTTTTAAGGATGATAATTCAAAGGAAGCTTGTTTGGAATTCATTCCGCACAGGATAAAGATGAAAATAATACGACACATTCATAATAAAGATCAGAAAGATTACTGGACCATGTACATGAATCTAATAAAATCTTAAGTCTGAAAACTCTAATTCAGTCAAGCAGTCTCCTAAGGAAAATTCTATGGTATATACATATGAAGGATGATTATCTGTTTATATATCACCCATTATCATTATTCCATTCCCAGTTTAATGGTGCAGATCAGGTACACACAGCCTCAAAGACTTAAACACACATCGTTATTCCATGCCCTCCACACTTAAAAAAGCATTTCTGACTCTGTCACTTTACACACTAAGTTGATTCAATCAAGATCATCTCTGTTCACACCACCTACATACACAAAAATTCCATTGCATCCAGATTCCATCATTCCTCTTGCATCTTCACCCAAGCCCTTATCAATTCTCTCACAACATCTATCCATCGCTTTCATTGCTCTATCCCTCCTCTTTGTACTTTATACAGTACTGCTATAAATGACCAAGACCAACCTAGCCCGATCTATCACCTGCCATATGTTCTGTGTCACGACTTCATCGTAAAGCTTTCAATAGCCCCTAAGTCTTTTCCCTTAAGTAATGTTCAGCTTTCCCATTGCCATCCTTGCTAAATTCATCCATAACTTCAACTCCTTTCTGTGCTACAAGACCTTACACTCTCTTCTCTTTTATTTCATGCATATTCAACATTTCTTGCATTGCGAGGTAGCATCAGAAGACTAAAAATAATGGCCTCATTTGATTAAATCCACTCTCTAGCCATCATATAAAAGTCATCGAAACCAATGCCCCCAACTAACACCCAAGCCATACAAACCTTTCCATGCCCTGGTTCACCCCACTGACAGCACATCACCATAGCATACCACACTGCTCTAATTCACTGTTTCCCATGCATGCTTCACATCCTTCTGTAAGTACAGGCCCTGATAACTTAAAGTGTCTTTCAATCCATCCTTTTATCTTTTTCTTGGTCTTTCCCTCCTCCATGTTTCCTCTACTAACATTATACCCTCTTAGTACCTTTGCAATCATCCTTTGTGTTTATCTGATCTCCCATTTCTTTAAGAAACAACATATTGTTTTCTTATTAGTAATCATTTCAAGCAATGCCCTACCCATAACAATATTACACTCAAGCAATACCCCATCCATAATAATGTTATATAACATATTATCAAAGGTCAAGAATCCCAGATGTAGAAATGATTTACTTGAGAGGAGCATAGATGGAATGATAAAAGTAATGTTGGGGTGTGTGAGAGATTTGGTATGGCTGGGAATGAAAAGGGAATACATTGTAGAGTGGTAGAACTGTAATACCCTGAGGAGGTTTAGGCTTGTGGAAAGAATGCAAGATAGTGAGTTTTCAAGGAAAGTGTAAGATACTACAATTAAATAAAGGGGCTGCTGTAAGAGGAATACCAGCCATGAAATGGAGAAATATAGTGTACAAGTACTGGAGGGAAAGAAATAAGGAAAGAATGTGTGGAATGGTGTATGAGGGAGGACTATAAGGACAGGGATAAGTGGAGATTATTTTGCCATGACTACCCTCTTCATAGGAGTACCTTGAGGGAAAAGGCATCAGAGATTTAGGTAGGTAGACAGATTGACATCACACATAACACTACCTGCTCTCTCACATGCCCTACTTCCGTTAGGAAAGCTCTTAAAAGCATTCATAAGTCTTCCATGTACATCAAGTAGAGTCAGAATTTCCTAAAGTTTTCCTTTTCACTTTAATATATGCCTTTTCCAAATCTATAGATATCACTTACACCATTTCCTAGAAGACTTTCTTTACTCCTTGTCATAGGGATAAAGGATGATAAAAGGTTCAGATTTATAAATTAAGGTGATGCAGAGTTTTCTTCTACATAAAATTTTCATCATGTTAGCAAACTGATGCCTGTTTCAACTGGAACCCCCTCAAAGGGGTGGCCATAGCAATACAGTCACAATAACAAATGAATTCGTGCCACTTCTTAGCCTTCAGTGCCTCACCATTAACAGGTCACTCACACAAACACAGGAAAGGCAGTGGTGCAAGAAAAGACTAGGTCATCTGGCTTCTCAATTCTTTGATTTATGCAAGAAACTGCTTTTCTTAAAGATAATCTTGATGAACATAACAATGCAAAACAAAGATAAAAGGCATTATAATGTATGCACTTGATCTATAACATGTCAAATGGGAATGGAGTTAATAAACAGACACACAGAGGTAAAACTACTGTTGTGAACCACTTGACCAAAGTGCTGACAATCCATTTTCGAGTTCTCCACCCTCAAAAAATAAGATAAAATTCACATCATTGATTCTATAGCTATGTTACTGATACGTACAATGTCTATGATAATCCTGAATAGTTCTCAAGTGATAAAATTAAAACTATCTGCTGTGAGCTTTATTTGCAAAGTTTTGGTAGTCTTTAACATTTTATTCAACGGGAGCAATTTGCTGAAAGTACAGAACATGCTTTGCACATCACTGCACAATTAAATTCATTAAATAAAAAAATTTCTGTATTTGCTAGTCACCATTAATGCTGACGAACTTTTTTTTAACCCCACATCCCCATAAAGCAATACTGCTGTTTATTTGTCTGCATTGTGCCTTTAATATATCTAACAGTTTGAAGTAATAGGCAAAAGTTATATACCAGTTCAGGTGGAAGTGACTTATGCAAAAGTCACTTAAGGCACAAGTAAGCAGATGGGTTAAGGAAGCCATCAGAAATGAGAACCTCTTGCACATGAAAATTTTGACCACTGTTGCAAAACTTAATGCACTTTTAAGATTACAGTGACTGGCTCTAAACAAATCAAAGTGGTGAAATTCAACCCATTATTGTGAATATTAACATAAGAAATAAAACCAAGTATATCGAAATTTAGAAATCTCAGATATCACTAGCTAAACCTGCGACTGTCTATACTAGAAATGGTTCAAACTTCATTAGGTGCTAAAGTCAATTAAGGCACAAGTAAGCAGATGGGTTAAGGAAGCCATCAGAAATGAGAACTTCTCACACATGAAGATTTTGAGCACTGTTACAAAACTGAATGCTGTTTTAAGATTACAGTGACTGGCTCTAAACAAATCAAAGTGGTGAAATTTAACCCATTATTGTGAATATCAACGTGAGAAATAAAACCAAATATATCAAAATTTAGAAATCTCAGATATCACTAGCTAAACCTGCTACTGTATATACTAGAAATGGTTCAAAGTTCATTTTACGAAAGACATTATCATATGAATATCATCTCATGATGTCTCCTAGATAGAACTACTAGCCCGCACCTAATGATGCAGAATGCCCGAAGACAGTAATGATGACAGGTTTTATCACTTCCTCAATGAATCCATGATTATAAATTCTGTTTACGAGAAATCAAGATTACAAAAAATCCTGAATAAGACAGTCAGGAAAGTATCATAAAAGAGCCCTATGGTCCCATTTGACAATATCAATACATAGATTTTACATCTGGGACAATGTGTGCAAAGGCAAGAATATAAACCTCTAAGTACATGTAGGACGGGGATTCAGTCTCCTGCATTGCACATTATTTACAAACAACTATAAAATCCCTTTAACTGATCTTCCCCTAAAGTTACCGAAAAACACTTTGCAATTAGGTACTTTTATTGAGTCACAAGATAGTCCTGAGGCTCTTTGATTTTTCCTAGAATCTTAACTTTTTGAAGTACACTAGTAATACACCAAGACACTCGCAACAATAAAGGACACTGAAGAAAAACACCCTAATCCATAGATAATGGTAAGGGACTTCATTTAGCCCATGTTGATAACCAGCTGTGGCTTTCAAGCAACACATCCAGGTAATGCAAGGTGGATAAAGTGGTGTAGAGAGGATGGAGTTATCAGCTTCAAAGTGCATCATTGTTGATGAAGCGGTTACCCTCAGAATGCTGACCCATGTACTTGTACCGTCGCATGCCATACACTCCTGGGGGTATATAAAAACTATAAAACCAGTGCTTTAGTTGTTAATGACAATGAAGTACTAAGAGTATGGCAGGTACATCCTCATCTTAGTAAGCAACTTTATCTTGTGCACTGTTTATATGAACGTGCATAATATGTATAAAGTTCATCACCAACATGAACACAAAATTTTCCAAAATATCTGTTTCAACTTTACAAATACAGTATATGTATATGTATATACCCTTGAATACACTACACTATTTCAAAAGTCTTTTTTAATCGACACTAGATCTATTCTTAAATCTAATATCAACACAATATACAGCCTTCTGACATCCTCTACTTGTAAATATTCTAACATTTAGTGCATTACTTGCCTTGAACTACAGCAGTTAATTACAACATGTCTTCCTTTCTGTACTTATGCTTACACTTCAACCCCATTCAAGATTAAAGAGGTTACCCAAATGTCTAGTACCAAATTTTGTGCCAACATCCTCACTAATGCTATAACCTTAATCTTATTTATATGTCTAAAAGTCTTTCTCTTTTCTACTTAATTTTTATTTCTAACTTCAGAAGCAGGTCTAGCCACTTTCCTAATCCAAGATGTATAGCAATGTGCCTAACTTCCTGACCCATCCTGTAATTTCTAAGTATAATTCAATTTTTTGTCAAAGCCTCTCTTCCTAAACCCATAAGCACAGTTCATCCATGATAAGAAAACATACATCCTAACATAACCTGTCTAATTTTCTTACATGTTTTGACACAATGGCAACCGAATTCCAAACCAGTGTAAGCTACTATGACAGCCCTGCCTAATATCATGATTTGTCAAGCTCAACAAGCATAAATGATTCTATTGCAGCTATGAACTTCTCTGTTCATAGGAGCAAGACCAAATGCCATATGTTACAATTCATCATTGATGACTATTAGTTCATTTATTAATAGTATACCATAAAACAAATCCATAACTAAATATCAAGTATCTTACAAAATATGCTTCAATGGATCACAGTCATATAAGAAATGGTTTCTGTTGGTATATGCATTACACTTCATCCATATCTATAAAAAAAGACATCTCCATAAAGACTACATAAAACTCATTTGTTCACACTCACACAACGACACTTCCACCCTCACCAGTGTATTTCCACACCCTCATCTCCACAACTACATTCCTAGTCCTTTAACTGCATAACCACATTTCCTTTCCCAAAACCACACTCACCTAACCAAACTCCCATCCCCATCTCCACAGCACTAGACTTTCATATCTATCAAGTTATCCATTTTGCATTTCAGCACAATGCCTGCATCACTAACAACCCTCCATTACCCTATCTCAACCTTCCATTCATGTATGCATGTGATTAACTCTGCGAACACAAGGAAGAAGATTTGTGCTTGAGAAGCCTAACCTCTTAGCATGCATTCCTACCATGTAAACTTCTGAATCATATATCACTTACTTCTACAGGTAGCTTATTCCACAAGTCCAAAATTATCTTGCCAAAGGGATGCTTCCTCACATCCCTCCTCCTCCTGTGTATGTGTGTGTGTGTGTGAGATGCTTCTTCACATCCCTCCTCCTCTGTGTGTGTGTGTGTGTGTGTGTGTAGGGGGTTGGAAAATTTGGATACTGCTAACCTTTGTGAATAGTTGATGAGTCTGGTGAGTTAGGTTCAGGTGAGCCTTGCTTGCCAACTGATCCATTCTGTGCCCTCGTGTCTCCTGACGATCTTCTGGGTTTGCAATTCTCTTCTGAATTTGGTAACTGATCGCCACCTTCAGTTTTCTGTGAACATCAACATTGTGTTTGTTAAAAATATAGATATTACTTGTCTTCTCTACAGCCTCAACAACATGAGAAATGAAAAACATGTGAAACTTTAAATTATGTTACTTTTCCATAAAAGATTAATCGATACACTTTCTTCATCAAATATATCATGCACTTTCAAGCTGATCTACGTTTCTTCTCAAATGAATCCTGTCCCTTCATTAAGAATCCTTTCTGCCTGAATTAAAGGAGGGGTACATGCAACAAGTTTTCTCAATACTGCTGACTGTTTACCATAACAGGTTGAGAAAGCGTGGTGCAGCGGTTAGTGTTCCTGACTAAGGCGCATTCATGGGTCACCCAGGGTCAAGCACATAAGCTTGAATCCTGGTTGCGGCAGTCAGTCCACAGTCAACCCAGCTGTTCATCCACCCCTAGGGGTTGCTCAATAGAATGGGTATCTGGCTCAGGCTAGGGTATATATATATATATATATATATATATATATATATATATATATATATATATATATATATATATACACACACATTATTCCTAGGGATAGGGGAGAAAGAATACTTCCCATATATTCCCTGCGTGTCACAGAAGGCGACTAAAAGAGGAGGGAATGGGTGGCTGGAAATCCTCCCCTTCCGTTTTTAATTTTCCAATAGAAGGAACAGAGAAGGGGGCCAAGTGAAGATATTGCCTCTAAGGCACAGTCCTCTGTTCTTAACACTAGCTTGCTAATGCGGAAAATGGCGAACGTGTGTGAAAAAAAAAATACATATATACACATGTACATATTCATACTTGCTTACCTTCAACCATTCCTGGTGCTACCATATCCCACAGGAAACAGCATCACTACCCCCTGCTTCAGCAAAGTAACGCCAGGGAAATGGACAAAAAAGGCCACATTTGTTCATGCTCAGTCTCTAGCTGTCATGTGTAATACATTGAAATCACAGCTCCCTATTCACATCCAGGCACCACAAATCTTTCCATGGTTTATTCCAGACGTTTCACATGCCCTGGTTCAGTCCATTGGCAGCATGTCGGTCCCAGTATACCACATCGTTCCAATTCACTCTATTCCTTGCACATCTTTCACCCTCCTGTATGTTTAGGCCCCGATCACTCAAAATCCTTTTCACTCCATCCTTCCACCTCCAATTTAGTCTCCCACTTCTCCTTGTTCCCTCCACCTGACACATGTATCATCTCTGTCAATCTTTCCACACTCATTCTCTCCATATATCCAAACCATTTCAACACACCCTTTTCTGCTCTCTCAACCACATTCTTTTAATTTCACACCTCTCTCTTATCCTTTCATTACTTACTTGATCAAACCAGCTCACAACACATACTGTCCTCAAACATTTCATTTCCAACACATCCACCCTGCTCTGTACAACCCTATCCATAGCCCATGCCTCGCAACCAAATAATGTTGTTGGAACTACTATTCCTTCAAACATACCTATTTTTGATCTCCGAGATAACATTCTCTCCTTCCATACATTCTTCATCGCTCCCAGAACCTTCGCCCCCTCCCCTACCGAAAGACTCACTTCCGCTTCCATGGTACCATTTGCTGCTAAGTTCACCCCCTGATATGTGAAACACTTCACTTCCTCCAATTTTTCTCATTCAAACATACATCCCAATTAACTTGTCCCTCAACCCTACTGAAGCTAATAACTTTGCTCTTATTCACATTTACTCTCAACTTTTTCCTTTCATACACTTTTCCAAACTAAGTCACTAACTTCTGCATTTTCTCACTTGAATCAGCCATTAGGGTTGTCTCATCAGTGAACAACAACTGACTCACTTCCCAGGCCCTCTCATCCCCAACAGATAGCATACTCGCCCCTCTCTCCAAAACCCTTGCATTTACCTCCCTAACCACCCTATCCACAAACAAATCAAACTACTATGGGAACATAACACACCCCTGCTGCAGACCTTCAAGTTTCCCCATCTATTCTAGACCAAATCATCTTGGTATCCTAATTCTATTTCTAGAATTATCATTTTGACTTCATTCAAATTTTCTTTCTTAACTCCATCCACTACTCTGATACAATATTTAAAATTTATGAGATCAATATCTATGTCTTGCATGGGAGATCAATATCTAGATCTTGCATCTGCTATTCTACTGTTGGAAGACCATATTTCACTCATACATCATGAGACTGAATGGAATCTTCTTTTAAATTCCACATTCTGTTCCAAAATACAATATCAACCCTAAACTCACTCACTCATCAATTTTTCCATTCATAAGACATATCCTATTCAGAAGAAATTCTTTGATACCTCTACAAGATAACTCTAACTCCAAACTTTCAACACATTCATAAATTTTTTTAAACCTGCTATGGACAAGTCTACCCCACTCATCTTTAACCTTCCCTAAAGCCACTTTATTCATCCCTTTATTTCAAGTTACTACCCCACTCAACTTCATCCTTCCCTAAAGCCACATTATTCATCTCTTTAATTTTATTATTCTTTTCTTTCTTTCAGCTAAACTATAAGTTTCTAAGCTATATGAACTTATCCTATTATCATCCTGTGATATCATATCCTCATTCTATAAGTAAGTTTAATAATGTTTCATGAAAACACTTGTACACCATTTCATGACCCCCCCTCTCTCTACATTCTTTTCACTTGGTCATCTCCAAGTACCTTAATGTTTTTCAACTTTTTACTGCTTTTAATATTTCTTTGATAAATGACTTAATACTAAACCAAAATCTATCTGGGAAAAGCAATAAGGAAGATTAAGTGCAGCAAGAGGAGCGAAACTGAGAATACCAAGAAAAGAACTGACAAAACGCTACAAAAATTCTATCAATAGAGAGCAAGAGGTGCACTAACGAAGTCTAATCATGACAACGTACTGACACTAAACAAGCAATACACACACAAAAAAGAAAAAAAGCAAGCAGCAGAAGAAAGGAAGAAACAAATATGAAAATAACCTATGCAATGAATAAAAGACTGGGACTGACCATCTTAGTTTGTGGAGAAGAACCGGATGAAGATGGGCGTATGGTTCTAGCCAGAGCACCCCGTTTTTTGGCCTCTCGCCGCTCACTCCGACGAACTCCAGAAGAATCAAGAAACTTGAGGGTAGGCAGCCGGTGTAGCACATACAGTCTGCAGACACTACAGCTATTAGGTGATTGGTAAAGTACTGATTACCTGGACAATGTTTGCTATGCAGGCAGAGAAGGGAAGAGTAAGATATTTGAGTGAAGATCTAAATCATTTGGGGAAACCTCTGACAAACTAGCTGGACAGTGACAAGTCACCTGATGCAAGATGAAACTAAAGATCCTTTCACAAACAGAACGGGGAATATGTGTGTGTATGTATATGTTGATATGTATATGCATGTATATGTGAATGTATGGGTGTTTATGTATACATATGTGTATGTGAGTGGACGGGCCATTCTTTGTCCGTTTCCTGGCACTGCCCCGCTGACATGGGAAATGGCAATCAAAGATGATAAATAAAATATGAATATCCCTAGGGATAGGGGAGAAAGAATACTTCCTATGTATTTACTGTGTGTCGCAGAAGGCGACTCAAAGGGGAGGGAGCGGGGGGGGCTGGAAATCCTTCCCTCCTGTATTTTTACTTTTCCAAAAAAAAAAAAAAAAAGGAACAGAAAAGGGGACCAAGTGAGGATATTCCCTCTAAAGCTCAGTCCTCTGTTCTTAATGCTACCTCGCTAACATGGGAAATGGCGAATATGTATGAAAGAAAAAATATAATATATATATATATATATATATATATATATATATATATATATATATATATATATATATATATAAACCATAAACCATATTAATTCTGACCTGTATCTTTTGTAGTCCTTTTCATCCTTATCAGCACATGAGAGTTGGTTGGGGCAAGCCTCATTCCCCAGCAGACTCAAGTACCGAAGGTTAGGAAACCTTTCACTGATCTGGTCCAGCAGCAGCTCCAGATTCGTCAGCTAAGGACAGACAGACCAGACATAATCACATCCATGACCACTTGTAATACAAAGTGCCCATAAACTTATATGAATTTCAATTTAGTGTAACTGCTGATTTTACTTTATCAAGTTAACTTTAAAGCTACTTTCATATTTTGGAATAATCCTTTCCATTTGTTAAATTGGTAACCTCACTAATTCTTCTCCTTGGTGTCCAAGCAAATTCTTAGTTATTGCTTCAAGCTACAGGCAGAGTGGGATAAAGTGCTGTGTTGAGGATGCAGTGGGTATTGAAGTGGATGTACACCATAATGAGAGAAAAGTTTCTGGCCTGCAACCTGATGCTGGTAGTGACTGTTTGGAATGTGGAAGTTGTTGTGGGTGTTGGTCAGTAACTGGAGCATTACAGTCCTGTTTATAAGCCTGTGAATGTTTTTTATTAACACCAAACTAAAATTGCATAAGTTTATGGGTAGCTCAAATTGTAAATGGTTAAAATATAAGGACTGGTAGCAAAATATCACGATTCAACAGACCTTCCGTAAAAGTAAGAAAAGCAGCAATAAAATATCTTGATAGGAAAATGAAATCAGCAGTAACACCATAGTCATATAAGGTTAAATCAAGCTGGTAGAAGAATTCCAACCTTTCAAAGTTGACTTTTTTTTTTTTTTAGACATGAGGAAAATGGCTTAGTTATCAGATTAATTTCATAAAGAAAACAAGAGTAAATGAAATATGCACAAAACAGACTTATTCTGTTACTATAACTGCTTTCTCATTATCTTACTCTCAAGCATCCTATAGCTTCTTATGGAGAAGTTACTCCATAATTCAAAGGCATATGTGCGATATGCCACTTTGAATATTCTTTTACTTACTTTTAATCTACCTAGGTTATTTCTCCAAACATTTGCCACAAGTTACTCTTTCGGACAAAAACTATCTTTAAAATCTTTACCTGGGCAGAGTCTTGAGGGTAGAAAGCAAGACTAGACTTTGATCAGCCTGATTTAGTCTATTCTGTACACAAAACAAGTCAGTTTAAAGCTCACCCTACTGAACCAATACTTGGTAAGTTTGTAATGTGATTTGCAATAAGTAACACACCATAAGCGATATAGAGAAAAAAATATATCAATCCTACCTAAAACCCTACCAGCTCTCACACTGACACTCATACCGAAGACCCATGCCCTGGCTTCATTTAAACCAAAGAGTTTTGCTGTTCCTTGCCCTTACTCCCATTGACAAACCCTGCCCTTGTATCATTTGCTCAGAACTATGCCCTGCCTTGCCCTTACCCCCGCACCTCATGTCTTCCAATCAGCCCTACTCCAAAATCGTAATGTGACCTCACCTTGTTCTTGTTGAGTGAAAGAGTGTGGAGGGTATCAAGGCGAGGTACCATTACGTTATCATCAATAAAGTTATTATCTAGGATCAGCTCTTCCAGGTATGGAACTTGTCCAACCCATCCAATGACCTGTAAAATAGAGGGTACGAGCAAGGTGTCAACAGCATTCACAAATCAGAAGGTATGACATATCATGAGTGTAGGTAAGAGTAAGGGAAGAAGGAAGAGAAGGAAGGACCGGGAGAAAGGTGAAGTACAGTGACAACGGAAGATGGAAGCTCACCTAATGGCGTTGTAGGAAAGGTCGAGGCGCTTGGTCTGGAGACCGTAAGTAGCTCCAAGGATGCTGGGTATCCGCTGGCAGTCCTGACCCACGAAACACAGCTGCAACACACCAGTGTTAAAGGCAACCATAGCAAAGCACAAGTCAACGGAAACAAGATCACAGATATGAGGGCTATGGGTTACATTAGTCTAGCGTTATCGGAAATGGAATGGACAGCATGGACAGCAGAGATGATATGAAAGGGAAGGGAAAAGTAACAAATGTTGATGAAAGTGGTGGTGGAATGCGAGGGATATTGAATATTATAGCGATGGACAGGTAATGTTGGTAAGGATGTTATTCATTCTGAACCATTAAAACAATATGTATTTATTCTTTTCTTTAAAAGACAAAAATTTTGGGTAAATGTGTATAGACCTGAAAAACTCAGCATAAGTTATTCCTTCACCAGATTACAATCCACATTACCTAAACCGGATCACAACTGACATTACCTTAACAAATTCACATCCTTGGTCGCAACTGTCACCAGATCGAATCCTAAGAAGTCATCTCTAACATGACTATTCACCAGATCACATCCTGGGTAACTTGTCATCATGTCACACAATAAACATTGATCATCAGATCACACATCACCTGGAAAGGCCTTTACGATATGTACATCAAAACATCAGTGATCAAAATGGTAAATCTTCCTCACCAACAACAGGCCTCTCTAATCTACTCCACACCCAAAACCTGATAAAGGGAGGACGTGCCCCCGATCTGTGCTGGGTGCTTTCTTGCAACATCATGAAAGGTTGGGCGTTTAGAATCGTTAATGGAAGAGGAAAACAAACGAACAAAAATAGTACAAGGGAAAGTCTATCTGTATTCAATTCTCACGTGAACAGTGAGATGCAACAGACGGTATATCGGTATTACTTTGAAAAGTGAAGTAAATCTCAGCTGCTACGGGAAGTTAACAGGTTTTTACACGACAGATTAGTACTTTTTGGCTAGATTAGACTGGGTTATTTAAGGTAAGAGGAGAAACACTTCTGGTATTCAATAGAACCTACAGAGGACCCTACCCTCACTTCGCCTACCATTCAAAATTTACCTTATTCTTTTGTTGTTGCTGTTGTACCTAGTGCAACATAACCAAACATTTACCCTCAATCCCATCTCCTTATTCAGTTTCATTCAATGAAATATAAAGTTCAAATCCATTTTCTGCAACTATGGCAATCACTGTGATGTCAAATGGAAAACTCATTCTTAGGTCTGAACTTTGGTTACAATAAGAAACCGCACCAACCCTCCATGGGTGCACCATCAAGTGTGTTGGGGCAGACCAGACAACTCTATAACCTTGTGTTCCTATACACAGCCATTTTCCATCCTTCACTTCCTCCTTCCCACTCTCTTCCTCCCTTCCTTTCTCTCTCACCGCTTAAGAATATTCTGTACTAAAACTGTCGAGCCACTAACAGGAGGAGGGCCGTGAGTCATAAGTCAGAACCAGTCTACTTACAAGGCTTCCTTAAACCTACCCGTCACATCTTTACAACTATATTGTTTCTCAACTTTACGTTCTCTATTTGACCCCCTCCCTTCCCCTAATATCCAATAATAATAAATAATAATAATAATAATAATAATAATAATAATAATAATGATAATAATAATAATAATAATAATAATAATAATAGTAATAATAATAATTGGTAATTACATTCCATAAATATAATACACAAAAAAACACAAGATGAGGGAAGGCAGTAAATATGGCTCTCTTTTCCTGACTTCAACATGAGCAATTAATAACATGGCCACCACATCCAGCGTCAAACACATTTCTGGCCCTAGGATCAGGTTGTAGATTACCTCCAGTGACATCCAATGTAACCTACAAGAAGGACTGCTGGCAGTAACAGGGTCCTGAAAAGAACTGGCACCTCATCACCAGAATCATGGTGTTGCAGGCTCATTTATTACAAACCAGGAGCATACCAGCCCTTTATGAAGACTTACGTACGCGGGTAGTTGCTCCATACACAGTGGCCAATACTCCGAACATCAGGTAAGTTCAGTCTCGTAACACCTGCTTCATAAGACCCACAGCCCTCGGCCAACTAAACAGCCCAGAGGGTCATATTTAAAGTCAAAAACGCCAGCAGAGCCCTGGAGAGGCACAGTAGCTCCGAACAACTTGTGACCCGACACCCCCAAACTCATAGACAAATACACGAACTGAAAGCTTAGATGCACTACCTAATAATCAAAACTGCCTATAAGCCAGTCATATACAGCTTAAGTCTAAAAAAAGAAAACGATTGCAAAAACTGCAGCAGATAAGTCTCAGGCAAGATGCAGATGTGCTACTACATGTTACATCCACTCACTACACAAGATAGAGCAGGTGCAGTTCCAGTATAATTACGCGGGAAGCAAATTTCTACACTACCATGGCTGCGAAGTGCACACAAGCAACACACGTGAGATGGTGGCTTATGTCTCGTAAATGACGTGTTAACCTACAGGTCTCTGTATGAGAAGGATGTAGAGGTACGGGCCTCCATCATGCGTAGAGAAAGAAATATGTATATATGTACAGAATATATGAAACGAGAAAGGCATGGGGAACAGAATCTGGATACATGGTGAGCAGAAGTGCAGGGTCTACAGCAAGGAGGACATGGGTTGGGTGAATGCTTGGGTGAGGCAGAAAGGCTGGAAGTGTAGTAAAAGATGTATAGATGTGCGAGATGGCTGGCCCAGCCCGAAATGGGAGAGCCAGGGTAGTATCAGGAGGGCGGTCACGGAAGAGAAACAAGGGTGGGTACGGAAGGGTAGGGAACCAAGGTAAAATGGGTAAGTAAGGTCAGAGCGCAGGAAATCCAGATAACTGAAGACCCAACGGTGTATGACGAGGCCCTCAACAAGAGGACAGTAGCAGTGTCTCATACACTGCTAATCTACAAAGATGTCGGCAAGACTGAAGGAGGAAGACGAGTCAGGGCAAGCGAGGCGAGACATGGTGCAGACAGGATGAGGACGGTGGATCACGGCAAGTAAGACAAAGGAATTATGAAAGTGAAAGCGGAAGGTATATAAAGAGGGTTCTAAAGAAGAGGTAGTGAGGTTGGGTGGCATAGCAAGGGACAAACTAGAGGTAGAGTGAGTGGCACATCTAGGAGTAAACTACAGGTAAACGTGGTACCGAGAGGAGAGTGGCAGAAACGAGTGGATCATTGACTTAAGAGGACGCACCTGCTTGTTGCCAGTAGGCTTGCCGTTCCCCAGGTACTGCAGCGCCGTACCAAGGCCCAGCCTACCAACCACCGTGGCGCTACACTAGGGAGAAGCCACAGAACATAACAGTCCAAACTCTTGCTTACAACTACTATCCTTAAACACACACACACACACACACACACACACACACACACACACAATTAAGTTCCTAAATCAATAAATATATAAATAAAATAAAATCTTAGACAACAACCATTTCAAAAAACGAAAATGTTAATCGCTTTACAAACCTCGTTTGACGGGCGAAATGATTTAAAGTTACAACGAAAAAAAAAGTCCACAAACTCTCTACTGACATACAAACGTAGAATATTCACGACAAAAAGTTCTACAGCATGGAAACCTATCTTTTCAAACGATATATACAGTTCAGAATACATGGGCAGTGATAAGGCCATGAATTATCAAATGTTCACGGCTACGATCAAACACAAATCATACGATGCATCGCCAACTTTGTTGTTTCTTTGCATAACTAGTTCATTTCATTCAAATCCCAGTTTCTTATTAGTGAAGGCTAGTAGGATCCTTAAAACTATCACCAATCACATCTACTTTCCTATATTAGTCATGTTAACCTCGCTCTCAATAAATTTCTTTCGATCCTTTTTCAAACATGTTAAGGGCCATAACCACCGTGTAAATTCTACAGAAACACAACCCAAGTTGTACGAATAAACAGAAGTATTCTGATTTATTTTCTTTAGTTTTACAACATAAAACACTAAATCTAAAACTACGCTTCACAAACGTGAAAGTCCACGGACCACCGAAACCATGTTTCACAAACAAAAGTTTACAGATTCACAACCTACGTAGATGTTTCACACAAAATTTTAAAGGAGTTTCCAATATAAAGTTACAACAAAAAATCTATAAAGTTACCAATTCATATTTCAAAAATAATAACCAAGCGCATTTACCAATCAACATTTCAGATAAAGAATAAATAAGGATTTACCAAACCGATTCCAATGTCAACAGAAGAGCAAATAATCACATCGGAAAAATTTCCAATATAATCCAGTCAGTCCATCATCACAATCATTCTATATGACGTATTTGTCTTACAATGCTCAGATATGCGCACGCCTTAAGGGGGGGAAGTAGTTAAACAACAAAGACTTGGACAGGTAATGGACTGCAGGAGCCCAACATACCTGAAAGACAGAAAGCTGTGATTGTCTCAGGTTTTCCTCTAGACGAATAACAGAGAGAGAGAGAGAGAGAGAGAGAGAGAGAGAGAGAGAGAGAGAGAGAGAGAGAGAGAGAGAGAGAGAGAGAACAGGCAGGCCACAAAAATTCAGCGCGGACGTAATCCCCTACCCCCAAACCCCCAACGACGTCGCTGACACTACCACTCCACCATGAACACTGATCTCTTCGAACAAATATTTCAGTTGGTTGACCTACTAGTGAGAAAAAAGTATCATAAAATACCGGAAATGTTGAACTTCCGTACACAGAAACTGAATATGGAAGATGGGGGGCACGAAGGATTCCTCAAATATATGTACGTACAATTCGCCTCTGTTGTTATGCATATTTACGGTCTCACATACATATATATATATATATATATATATATATATATATATATATATATATATATATATATATATATATGGTAACCATCGCAGTGTTCTATTTGTAGATCCTGAGGAGCCTAACGTCAGAGTATACTTCTACGTTGTCCTCAACATGCTTAAACAGGAAGCCATATACCCCTTCTCCAATTCTCAGGGTAAGGAACGACTGACGTGCCTAGCTGAGCTGCCAACTGTTGTTTTACACAAACATGAGACAACACGACTTACATGTTTACTATTTTCGTTTATATTTACATTCTGATTAGGTCATTCCATGTTCCATCAAAAAATTTCGCTTTAATTTCTTTCAGCATAAAATTTCCTTCCACGAAAATCTGGTTGTTCTTCATATAACAAAATTTCACTTTCCTTACTACTTTTTCTTAAGAATTCATTTTGTTTAAAAAGAGGCCGTTTTTAAAGATAACTACTTAAGCAAGGAAAAAAAAAAAAAAAGGTTTAAACAAAATCATTGTAAAATAAGATTTTTCCTAAAGGAAATGAAACAAGAATTTTTTTTTTACGTAAAGGTTCTTTGTCCAGCTTTCACTTCTTCGGACCTGAAGTTCTTGTCGCACCCGAGGTCACACAATCCAACCCATGACCAGGAAACAACAAGCATCAAGACAAAGCCAGTAGTATTCGAACCCCTTTTCAGCGCCCGAGTACGGCCCTTGAATGTGGCAACACGACCTGTACGTGTCGCTACGACCCTACAGCACGACGGTGCGATTTTTCGGTATGACCTTTGACCTGACTCTGAAGGGTCAAGCGGTATTTTTTCCAGCTATTGTTTACTAAACAAAGTTTCCATTTCGTGGGATATTTTGACTGAGAATGGCTCGGCGTCTGAGGGTATAGAGTGCCACAGCAGCCACGATCGTGCCCAGCCAATGTGTGTGGCTCAATGTCATTCTGCGTCATCCCAGGGGCAACAGAACCGGCTGGCTGGATGTTATGTAACCCGGGTAATCTGACCATCTACAGCAGGTGGTGGTGGTAGCAGTAGTGGCGGTGACAATACAATTACAGCATGGACTGTGGTCGCAGCATCTCACAAAGATGAAGGTGGCAGCCACCAGCCTGCTTGTCCTTCTCTCTTAAAGAGTAACACGTAAAATCCTCTCAGGACACCGGAAGGCCGAGTCTTTCTTAGTTCCCGGATGACTGTATACACTCCATCCCTAAGCAATCCAATTTCTACCATACATAACATATTTCACCTATTTGACGCTGAGGCTAGAGCCAATACGATCACTTCGTTTACATAACGAACAACGGATGAAATATCAGGACCCAACGACCTACGATGGTTTCTATAATAGAGCCTGTACAATTACTAAAGACGCATCCAAAGCATAGCTACATGTACTTTCTTACACTGTTAAAAACTGACACTTTCAAGGACAAAAATGTTTCAAAACGTCTTTATTAGATAAACCTGCAGCACAACAGCACAACCCTCGGAGCCTAACGATGCGACCCTTAAGTATAAGTCGACTCCTGACGTGACTATTAAAGATGACACCATCATATACCCAAGGGTCGTTACGTCGTGTTCAAGGGTCGTGCCGTTCGTGCTTGAGTCATAGTCATGCACAAGGGTCGTAACGTCGTACCAAAAATGTAATCTAAATAGTAAGCACGTCTAGTAAACATGATCATAAGTGCACTCACATGATTTTGTCGAAGAACATGTCAACTCAAGTCATATCAGGTCGTTCTGTGTCATCCCCAACGTCTCCACACTATAGAGGCGCATGCCAGGTCTCCCTCCACACAACCACAAACCCACGCCATACTATTACTCACTTGAGAAAAGTAACAAAAGAATATGAAAGCACAGCCTAACAAGAGAACTCTGTCAATTTCGTCTTAAACATCACGAACTTTGGAAACATTTACTCATTCATCTTAGTAAATAATGTCCGCTGAAAAAAAAATCTACCTTTCATGATGAAAAAAAAAAATCAAAAATAAAGATCCTATCTTGGCGAGTGCTGTTGTGGAAGACGTTACGGGTGGGGAAGGTTAGGTTTACGCAGCACCCTCCTCTCACCACCCACCCATGGCTTCCCATTCCCCGGCTTGACTTCCAACCCTCTCGCGTCTTATGGTGTGTACACACACACACACACACACACACACACACACGACCAAAGTTCACCATACTTCTCGCCCACTTCTGACAGCTCTCCGGAAGGATTTCTTAACCGAATGTATCACAAGACTGATATCCGAACGTTTTCGGCTAGAGAAGCATCTGTACATTAAAAAATATGGTAACCTCTTCAAACACGACAGCATGACTCTTCGCCACTATAACTTGGCCTAATCTAAAGGATATTCAGCGCCTTTTACCATGAAAATCCGTAAAACTATTCAAATCTACTTCCATAAACTTTAGTGGCATCCTTCAAGGGGTAAGTTAAACCAAAACCTTAAAATAACAGACATATCAAATAACTAAAATTTTAAGGAATATGCAATTACCGGAGACACTGACGAAATGATTTTGCTAAAAAAAAAAAAAACTAAAATGACCAGTCTGAGTGACGTCACAGATTCACTTAGATGCGTCCATACAATCAGACACACACACCCAACCTTTAACATTATGGCACACCAAGGAACGGGTCTGTACACGCAGTCAAGAACCCGTGCCAGGTACATTATACACGAGGCATGGTATGGCGAATCATACACATACACACAAACTACCCGAGGCATGGAATAGCGAATCATACACATATACACAGACTACCCAAGACATGGATAACCAACCTTTACGCAGTACCCTACGCAAGGAGGTTTTTATATAAATTTCGGTTATGAGAATATTTGGGTTCCTTAACATGCCAGTGAAACACCCGACCTAACTAATGTACTGTAAAAACAGCCCAAAAAATATTTGTATTTTAGTAGGATCATCACAACTAACAACTAATATGACTACTTACATGTAAAGTTGGAGTCCTTTTTTCAAAGCTGTGATCGTTTACATGGAGACTTATAGCCATTGGTGGAGCAAGGTCAGGCCGAGTGGGAGGCCCCGTCAACGTCACTTCCACACGGGGACTCTGCCGGAACTGGAGCTGAGCTAGGCTAGCCTAGCCTCTCCCTTTCTCCCGTCTGCTAACGCTTGCTTGACTCGTTCCTCTTGTGTGGCTTCCCCTCTACACAGATGGTGCGATAGTTCGTATTGCTTGCAAGTGCTGAATGATTCTTTTTGTTGCAACTCAAATTACTTCAATATAATGTCTGAGGAACCGAAGTGAATTTGAACATAAACGCAACCAAACCGATCCCCCCCAAAACTCCCATTATCATATGGGACGTGACTGATTACAGCAAATCTCCTCAAACACATAACTAGTTTAGATCAGCTTTACCTAGCGTAGCCGTGGTCTCTTCTTGCGTTCGCCCTTCTCGATATTGGAGTACGAAAGATGACGCGATATGATGACATGACCCTTAAAAGGTCATTATGATGCTAGGCTATCAACCCAAAGGTCGTACTGTCATGCTCGGGTGGGGATATGATGGAATAACGGTGCATGACTCTCGTTCTCTGAAGCGCGTCAAAACAAACATTGTTTCATAAAGTTTTCTAACAAAGGTGCATCCTAAAACAACTCCGTCAATAATAATTAATGCAGCTGGGTGAAGCACAATAGTCTGACGTCAAATTCAGCTTTAAAACCTTTCGGTTTGCTACAAAATTTACCATAAAAGCCAGGTAGGTGTCTTTTTTTTTTATTTCAAAACCTAGACATTAAACTGTTCTCGCAAGTATTCTATACCGAATCATGGACGAACCATACGCTGAGGTGTAAAATGAAATTGATAAAATGAAACATTACTAAATCGGGAGGGGCAATAACCCTGAGTAACCAAACATAATTCAAGAAAACTCTTTAACCTTTTGAGAGCAACGATACGACCCAAGAGTACGACGATACGACCATTGGGTAGGATGGCCTGAGCTTTGACGTGAGACTTGAAGGGTCGTACCGTCGTACTGAAGAGGCTGATATCAACACAACAACAATTGCTGAACCTCCTGCGTCCCACCGTGTAATTCCCCTACTAACACTATACACGCGATTCATGGCCTCAACCGCATGCGGTTTCCCGGACTGTGAACTTATCCCAAGAGAGTGACTAAAACAATCCATTTATTCAACTTCACACACACACACACACACACACACACACACACTTGAATACGTTTCATCCATAAATTAATGATATAGCCTAAGTTTACACGAAAACTTACATAAACATAGACCCGTCAAGCTCCGTAATAACTCGTTTTCTTTGAGAAAAAAAAATTGTCGCTCTTCGTATCTATGGCAACCGTCTCCTCTTCCCACCAGGTCGACTCAAATTTCCAGATTAGGTCGGAACTTGTATAACCTCCTCCGCTGCCACAACTTTCTTTGTCCTGTGACCCTGTTTTGTTGCTTGCTCTGTGCATATATCAGACCTTACGCTTGTCTAGCTCGACTCATGAGGCTTTTATTTTCCGATTTCATGGTTGTTTTGAATCCACGTCCCTAACGTGTGTGTGTGTGTGTGTGTGTGTGTGTGTGTGTGTCTGCAGCCATATACTATCCATCCATGAATATAACTTTCAGCTGAAATACACTAAATTTCAGGACGACATAGTTTTATCTTTTTCGTGGTGTCCAGCTAAAGGAAAAGGTATCAGACATACAAGGAATAAGTTAAGCGTCTACCGCAAGCTTTTAGACCCTGAAGCAGCTACAGTCAATGGCACAAGGTTAACTAGCATGACGCTACCACTGGCAAATGCTGGTCACGTACTATTAATGGCACTGAATCAATCCGCTCTTCATCGCAAACATTACTAAGCCATCTACTAGGAAGCCTGTGCCACGGCCACCCCTCCAGCAGGTGCGTGCTGCCGGTCAACACCTACCTCCAGCTTGAGCACCTCGTTATCGGGGCTCTTGTATGTGGTGATGCACAGGTGCGCCGTCATGGCCCCTTCCAAGTGCAGCACAACGTACTTCCTGAGGATCTTGAGCGGAACACCGCAGGCGTGGCACTCCCGGTAGGAGAAAGGTAGTCCGATGGGATGTGAGGAGGAGGAGGCTGAGGCTTCTGCTGCTGCCGCGTCACCGGCACACTGTGTAGAATCCCTGAGGGTGTCCGAGGTACTAGAGGAAGGAGGAGCCTTGACATAGGCGAGGTACAAGTCCGGCCAAGCTTCTGGACTGACCATCATCCTAGCCTACGACACCGCAGCCTCGACCCGTCATTGCCAACCGTTATCTTCAACCGGTTTTACAGATATGTGAATACACCCGGCGACAGTTGGTCTATGACACGTAGGTTTTAAAATGCGTAGGGAACACTGCCAGTGTCTCCCACGACAGTCAGGAAGCGCGGATCAAACTACGGTAGATTTGGGAAAGTGGGAAGGTATATGGTAACCTCGCCGCCGCCGCACTGTTGCCCCCGACGTGACTCCTGGTCGGCCGGCCCTCTACCTCACAACAATCAACAATACCGTCTGAGGTGAAGCTCTCTCTCAAGCGTGCTGGACCCTAGGCGACACCACCACGAAGGATAAAAGTCTTCATCGACGGGTTCTGAGGGAACCTCACCGTCAGCGTCACGCGGCCGCCGACCTTCCCGCAGTAGTTTTATCCGAGCTAGACGAAGTCTGTGATAACGTAAGGGTAAGGTTTTTCCACATCACCAGAATACCAGGCTCCGCTGCACTCCCGTCAGTCTTGCTACTTCAGCCGCTACCAGCACCAGCCAGAGTCGCACCAGCACCCAGCGTCCCTGTTGCCGCTACTGCTGCTGCTGCGGTGCCTACAGTCGGACTAGCGCTGCCCTCAGCACCTCGCGCCGTCAGGAACTCCGTCTGTTCCCATGGGTCTTCGTTTACAACACTGGTCGAAACCAGTTCCTATGTTCGACTGGATTCAAGACATTTCTGATCATTCTCACGAGTCAGACAATTCCAAATATCTTTTCTAGTATCGCGGGTCTTTCATTTCCAGATCAACACATCAAAAACGTGTACAACTTCTCGAAATATCTCAACAACAAGCCAAAAATCCAATATTCAAATAACCATTTTTTTTTCCACTGCTGTTTCCCAGAGAACAGCCGGACGGGCTAAGAGATTCCTTCAGTGATGGCGCGCCCATGAGACAGTGGATCTATACACGCCAGTGTGATCACCACTGAAAAAAAAAAAAAATGAAGAAATCCCAGCCTGACAGAGCCCGTTTGTCCGAATGACGTCCGCTGGCCGCAACCCCAGCCCGCGGACGACGGCGGCCAACGATCGCATTACAACCTGTACCACAGCTGACTCACCTCCTGCCGCACGCTCTCCTTCACCCGTACACAACCCTCACCCGTACACGGCCCTACACCACACACAACCCTCGACACGACAGATTCCAGCCTACTGCTACACACAACCCTCGCTACAACGACACACTCCGAGCTATCACAACACGCAATCCTCGCTACAGCGACAGACTACGGACCACCACTACACGTAACCATCGCTACGAAGACAGCCTCCGGCCTATAACCACACAAAACCTCGCTACAACAGAATCCGGACTATCAGCACACACACACACACACACACTTTATCGTAACGTTGTCAAAACAGTCCAGCCATAAATATCGTAAGCAAATTTATGAGGACCTTAACACCCAGCGTCTCGTCAGCTTTTCATGCTTTATCTATCACGATCTCAAGGCTCTCAGGAACTCTGTGGCTCTCGGCTCCGCCAAACCTTTCGACGTAGTGAACCACAACATAATCATCAATAATACCACCAACCTTGGGCGGCGGAGAAAGTCTCATACCACGGCATGCAGACGCCCTCAGTGCACGACATCAAACTGCACGCTTCCAAGGGGCCATCTCCATTGTCTAGTCCCTCACCTGTGTCACTCTGAAAGATGTACTAAGCTGGAAGGAACACGTCAGCACCATCATGAAAGCCTCGAGCTACTGTCCTTACATTTTTCGTCCCATCAAGACACTTGAACTCCCTGCACCTGAACTCAAGAACATAGACCAAATTTTCTTCCCAAACTCATCTATTCCTCTTCCCAATGTACTACACACATGAGATAATTATAAAAAAGAATGCACAAAAAAGCATGGAAAACAGGCCTCGGTCATTTTTTACATCATCAGAGAAGAAGGGATCAAAACACTGGCTTTGATGGTTCTTTCCAACGATCAGTTGGACCTCATGTAGCAATGTGGGAAAAGGCTATGGCAGAGATCCTTCTTTCCCGAGCTGGAGTTCGGCACCACAGCCACATCGAGCTCACCAGAGTTCGCACAGACCTTCATAAGAGCAGTTCCGATCCCAACCACTGGTTGCACCTCTTCACTCCCTTTGGACTGACCACACTCCCTCCCCGGCAATCAATCACAAGATGCTCGTCTTTCAACCGTTACTAACACGTCTTACATGACGTTCTTGAAGACCCCTGGAGCCTTTACCTAACGCCGTAGTTCCTCTACTGGACACAAAGTAAACCGTGCTACCACTTACATTTCCTTGGCTTGCATCTCTTTACATGTAAGCCACTCCTCACACCCTCACAGGCCAGGCAAGACTCTCCTCATAGCACTCGAGTAGCCAACCTGATCTACGCCACCATCTGAATCCTTATATATCTGACGTGGGGTTCATAAGGCCTCCCTAACCTACTCCCTCGTGTTAAAGACCCAGGAGAGAAGTATGACCGATCACAGTCGTACCTTCACCTAAGAGAAGAATCGATCATAACTGTATCACGAAAACCTCAAGAAAATCGTATACCAAAAGCGTCAAAGATGCATGGCACGCCGAAGGGCCTCTTCCAGCCTCCCCTCGCCCTACGACACTATTCTCCGCGCTAAACTTTATCTTACCTTCCTCTTTCCTTACCTTTTTCCCTCCCTGACGACATCTCCTTCTTCCTCTACCTACAGCGGTGTCCCTCTGGGTTCTGTTTTGTCTCTCATCCTTATCTTCTAACTTACAAGCTACATTCCTTCTTCAACAAATAATTCACACCTCACTCGTACGCTAAGGAGTGATCGCTGTATTACTCGGCATCTCTCCAAATCCGTTCTATCTTCTTTTTCTCAATCTACCCTTCGTCTTGTCACAACTTCTTATGTAAACTTAGATATGTATTTCATATCAGAGTGGGCTGCACTCCCTCACAAGCAGAAAATTTACCTGGCAGCGGCACTGATAAAAGGTGAGATTTCTAAAGTACCTCCAGCAAACACCTCCAACTCTAGAAAACGGACACTATATTTAGAGGGGACACTCTGGGAATCCAAAGACAACTCGAATCTTTACAAGAGTAGCAAAATCTTGGATACTTCCTATATAACGACTCCGTTCGGCTAAACTCTTACAAACATTCACTTTTGGTTAAAACTGGTGTGCTACGATCCACATAGAAAAAACATTCATGTCTTTATTTACACATATTTCAAAAGCTTCACTCCATATATCATGAAGAGGAGGAAGTATTGGCATACTTTGCCTTGTCACATATGAATACATGAAAATGTCACACATAAAAATCTAAAAAGCATTTAACCATCACTTGCCACAGAAGTGTAAAGAAGTCATGCAACCCATTCCCATTCATGTCATGCGTAATGCACCGAAATCGTAGCTCCCTATCCACAACCAGGCCCCACAGACCATTCCATGGTTTACCGTCACAACATTTCACAACAACTGCCGCTGCCGTCACAACTCAACACAGCTGCTTCCACTACCGTCACAACACATCAAAGCTGCTGCCACAACCGTCACAAGACAGCTGCTGCCTGCCGCTGCTACCATCACAACAAATCACAACAAATGCCGCGACCGTCACATCACAGCTGCTGCCGCGACCGTCACAACACATCACAGCAACTACCGCGAGTCACGAAAAAAAAGAAACCTTTTGCCCGAGAACGACCCAAGATGGGACGCCGTCGACTCACCTCGAACTCACAGGGCTCGGTGAAGCCTAGCAGTATGGGCATGAGGACCATCTCTCCAGACTCGTGCTGCTACTCCCGACGCGGTCGCTACTGTGCGGACGACGCACCAGATACGCCACCAACGACCCAACAAGTGCGACTGTTCAGAGCCACGTTGCTTTCCACGACGCCCTGCTTCCCACGGCCCTCCCCGCCTCGGTAAGTCTTCAATGCGATCAACCGGACCCAACACGACGGGCGGCGGCGGCGGCAAACACCACCTTCCTCCTCCTCCTCCCCCTCCTCACCTCTCTCTCCCCGCAGCCGACAAAGCCCACCGCGAGAAGGCACCGACGCGTCACTCGCCGCCTCGGCAACGCCACAGATCCTACCACCGATGTCATCATTAGCTATATACGTGCATCTCTCTCTCTCAAGCAGCTGTGCATCTCTCTCTTACGCAGCTGTCTTAACTAATCTTACGTTATGTTCGAGGGGCACGAGCGAAGCAATTCGTTCCATATTCATTTCGAGAAATGTTTTGGCGTCTCAATCACAGGAACCTATAAATGCTTTGCTGTAGTTCAGAGGAAATAAACGACTGCAATCTATTGTTAATTATAGGTTTTCGATCCTGGGCTTCACTAATCCAAAAGAACCGATTTGAGATTTTTACAGGAACTTACACACACACACACACACACACACACACACACACACACACACGCGTCTGTTATTATGTATTAGCCAATTTCTCTTCATATGGACAGCAAATATACAAAAAGAATATTCATACAAGATACAGCCCCACCCTAGCATACCTGACGTGCGCCCCTGTGTCAGTGTCGCAAGAGCTGGTGTGACACGACGCGCGGACAAGTTGTGTCAACACCAAGCATCAGTACACACCAGAGAGACACTAGGGAATGAAGCCATCCTGACACGGAGAGTGTGAGATGGCCACGGGCATCACTACGTCAGGAGAGCAGTACTTCCCTGGGCAGCAGCTATCTAAGGCCGACTATACCTAGCAGCGTCTTCACCAGTGTACAAATCCACCATGCGCGATTCTGTAGTTTAATTCTTCCTCAAGACGGCATGCTACATCAGTCAAACTCCATTCACTCCTGAGGCAGTGAACGGATTAAGGATGAGGAATGGGACCACGTGTGAGGCTTTAACGCGTCACTTTAAGCCGTATCCTCATGGTGGTTTCCAACGTCACACACGACGTTCCACACACACACACACACACACACACACACACACACACACACACACACACACACACACACCTGCCGTGTCCTCCAGTAAGGTAAGAAAGCTCCAATACTGACCAAGTTGTAGGGCTTCTGGAGGCGAGGCTCCTCACCTTAAACTCCTCTACAACCAATTACCTCAACACTTCCTTACATTTTCCAACAAACTGGGATATCACGTATAAAGCATGGGATACAGTGATCATACATCTTACTAAATACTAGACATCATCGTGAACACCACCTCCAACTGTAGAGTAAGGACGGTTACAACCCTTGAGCGCCATGGTGCGAGCACTGAGGTCGTAGGCACAAACCCCTGGGTTACGATGGCCTGGTCTCTAACCTGATCCTAAAAGTGCCTGGTCAAAGGCCAAGCCTTCATGTCCAGGGATTCGTACCGCCGTGGCCAAGGGTTTAAAACAGCAGTGTACATACACTTATCAATAACAATGGTCAGTACTGTCACCCGGCTCCATAAGACATGACATCACAATGGTTAATACTGTCATCCTGTACCACCCTCCTCTCCTATCATCCACAACAGACCTTCCTTGGTGATGCCAAGAAACGTCTCGTCATCAACAAACCTTAATGCTCTGACCTGTTCCAACTGTCACGCCTTCGTCTAATGGAGTGGGAGTACCTCTCTCACCATCGCCTCTGCAGCAGTGTCGAACAGTACAATGCTGGGATCAGGGGAGCAGCCCGTATCTGACCATACTCCACCCATTATCTGCTGACTCCAGCCAGACTCACCTCCAGCGGCGTGAACTGTACCAGCCTGACTGAGCTATGGCTGCTGTATCAATCCTCCGTCTCTTCCAACCAACGTTTTGTATCTCATATCAACATTCCCATCATCTTTCCCCGCTGAACTCGGACAAACTCTTTCCCAAACACAACACGACATACAAATACACCTTAACCAAGATCTACTGCGTTTTCTTCCGTCATTCTCATGGCACTCATTGAATCCCCCGTTTCGCATCCCAGTCTAAGTCCAAACTGATGTTTATCGACGACCTGTTCTGCTGTTACCGTTAGTCTCTACGTCAGCAGCTTCGACGCCCTTCTAGATGTACGGCCGATGGGTCTTGCGGCGCTCAAGTCCGAGGATGTGGCAGCTCGTCTGTCTTTATGGCTATGGAGTCCATGGGAGTCCTCAGGTCACTCGTCTCTATACCGCAGCTAACGCATCAATGGTTTCAAATAGCCCCAGCTAATATCAATAGCTTTAACCACCTTCAGCTATGAGATCAACGTTTTCAACTAGCCCCAGTTAACAAAACAACAGCTACACTCAGCCCCAGCTGACACATCAAGAGCTACAAATTGCTCCAGCTAACAGATTAACAGCTACAACCAGCCCTAGCTAACAAATTAACAGCTACAACCAGCCCCAGCTAACAGATTAACAGCTACAACCAGCCCCATGCTAACAGATCAAGAGCCACAACCAGCTCCAGCTAACAGGATCTGAAAGTGGTTAGCTTCACAAAAAGCTAAACACCATGACCCTAAACTCGTCGCACTGGGCACGAGAACTCCCCCTCCCCCCCCTAACACACCCCCAGTCACAATAGAACACGTTCCCGCATGGTTAACAAGGCTGAGCTGCCCATCAGGAAGTCGAGTAATTCCTCAAAGTCCATCATTCACGGCCACCTACCTAACACGGCTGCACTACAAAAAGCTTGAATGAATAAGGAATATTTGTCTTTCCCTTTTTGCCCCCCCCCCCCCATGACACCGTGTAACCTCTCATGCAAGGGTATGGTACTAATGGAGACTCATCCACCTCCAATGTGGATCTGGTGTGAGGTATGGATTATGCCATGGCTGGGGCCAGACTGTGAAGGTGAGCCTCGCTAGATCACCGACGACCTTGTATGGACTCTGGCAACGAGCAGTCGTCCGTCGCCACGCCCAGCAACCAACCGCCACCTGGGATTCGACACCCTGACTCAACCTTCCATCACACAAGTAACTGTGCGCCCATGTACTGAATGGAAACCTTAACCCAGCTAACATAATACGCGCATTCCTCTACACACACACACACACACACACATATATATATATATATATATATATATATATATATATATATATATATATATATATATATATATATATATATGGGTACTAGATTCACCCTGTAATGTGCATAGTGTAATGAACACACTGAGCCCCGCAGCCCACTCCTTTAACTTGTGCCTCACAACCATCTATATTTGCACGAGTCTGTACGCAGGCTCAGGTTAGTCTCGTGTCTGTGGCGTGGCTCGCGGCTGTGAGTCGGTGTGAGTGTGAGGAGCCAGCCACCGCCATGAGCGTGCGTGGCGAGACTATACATATAACCATCTTGCGGGGCTTCTCAAGGCGTACATCTCCGGTTACAAAATAATCCTTCCCACCAAAGTCCGTAACGGTGTAGCCTCTGTAACACTGACGCAGGAGGTTGCTTACTGCAGGAAGTAGGGCGCGTGCGCACACCACGAGATGAAAGACCACGTGTGGGTCTTACCAAGTCAACCTGATTTATGAATGGCAGTTTGATTACGCAAATCTTTACATCTTTTACTAGTCAAAAGTATATATATATATATATATATATATATATATATATATATATATATATATATATATATATATATATATATATATATATATATATATGTATATATATATATATATATATATATATATATATATGGTGTAAAATCTATCTCTCCAATATATGCTATATAAAAATGATGAGATATACCACAAAACTAATTAAATTCTTTCGAGTACCCAAATTGGTTTTAACCAGACCATTTGAGGTATAAACTCGTAAGAGAAACGGTGTGATTACACAGAGTCCTTAACGCTACAAATTCGCACAGTAGGGGTTTAAGTATACCACTTTATTTCATCAGTGTTAATGCCAATTCATTCATCAGTGTTTATGCCAATTCATTTCATCAGTGCTTATGCCACTTCATTTCATCACTGTTTATACTACTTCATTTCATCAGTGTTTATGCCAATTCATTCATCAGTGTTTATGCCACTTCATTTCATCAGTGTTTATGACACTTCGTTTCATCAGGGTTTATATACTTCATTTCATCAGGGTTTATATACCACTTCATTTCATCAGTGTTTATGCTACTTCATTTCGTCAGGGTTTATACCACTTCATTTCATAAGGGTTTATCACAGCACAAGATGTCTTACATGACCACTGTCGGGTCCCCATTTCAGAGCAGGAAGTTACTTTTTTATAAGTGGATTTAGTTGCACACGTCTATGTAGCCAAGTTGATCTTATCTCAGAACACTTCAACGTAAGACAAATTAAGTTTCACATATAGTGTCTTTTGGTCCCTGGGCACTGTACGACTTAAGGGACTCACGTAACCATCATTAAACGAATCAGTTTCACTGGGGTGTAAAAAGGTCACTCGTCCTTACCCACCTTGTAAAGGTAACAAGGCAGACTCTCCGTCGTTTCAACTCGATCTCTATCATCTCCGGTTGATCTAGCGGGCGAGATACATATGTAAACAAATGTAAACAGCGGTACCAAAGCGCAGGCAGGCATGTAGCGCCACCAGACGCACGCACACACACACACACCACAAGACCTACACAGAGAGCAAGTTAAGTCAGCACCTGAACCAGGCCGGCCCTACTGCTGCGGTGTGAGGGAGGGAGGGAGGGTGGGTGGATCGGTGGTGGGGGAGTGAAGAAGGACGGGAGGGTGGTTGAATGGGCGGAGGCCGCGGGGTGGGACAGAATGGGAGGGGAGGGGTCCCGCCCGAACAGACGCCGAGAAGCGCCTCAGCCGCAGTCATATGTGCTAAGGTTAGGCTGGAGCCAACGACGGCGTCAGGCTCACGCTGCAGGTATATGAGCGCTACTGCATAATGCTTGAGTATGATGGCTCACCCTTGGACCTGATTCTATAGGGTCAGGTCCAAGGCAAAGACATAATACCCACATCACGTGAGATTGGCGGTACAGGGAAAGTCAAGCCCATCTTGGGGGGGTGAAAAGACACGCCGCAAGCAGACAGCTCACATGAGCTGGGCAATCCCAAGTATACCCTGCAGAAGACGCTCTACCGTCCCAGGGTGACTGACTTTACTTACACACTTCGAAAAAGTAATTACTCGACGACCCAGAGAGCAACACGGGGAATGTGACAACGTTATTGATGGCCCCTTTTCGAAGGAATATGTTGACAAAATTAGGGAAAAAAAGGTATATGAAATTACAGTATATACATAAACTAGTCAAGATCCATCACTACGAGTAAAAGAGTATAAAAAAAAACCTCCAGAGAACAAAACAGGTTCAAAGAATAACGTAAAAAGTAGTATGAAAACCAGCAGCGCGACTCGTGGGAGATGCTGCAGTGTGAGGCCACACATGATAACACATACACGTGTACATGATCAGGAACTTAACTGTATGGGACGTTGGGTCTTTTACACTCTCTCAAGTTCTTATGTTATTTCCTCGACTAAAAATGTAAAATAAAGCGAGAATCTTGTACATATTTTGTGAGATGAATACCCGAAACGAGAGCAGTAAATAGAATCAACAGAGCGACAGTGTCGGAAAGGATAATGCCTTCGTAGCTCTAGGCCAAAAAAGAGAAAAAAAAGCGGGAAAAAACCGGTTACTGGCGGCATCGACCCTCCGTCCGCTGAGCACGTGAGCTGCACGTGATGTTCCCACGTGACACTGTCTTCCCTATCATCAACAGTCGATGTCATGAACATTTTCATCAACGACTCATCCGTTAACAAGTAACACCTGCCTCACCGGATGTCGCGACGAAACATAACATTTTGCATTCTTCAGCTGGTTTTCTCGACTTTATGTGACTGTGCCTGTTAACTGCTTACCTAATTTTTCCAAGTACACAGAGTAATCTTATCATTACGTGAATGTCTGCAGTTAATAACGCCATGAGAAAAGACCTCGGTCTGTCGCGTTTTTAAAACTCGGTCACCGTCCATGACACATGCATTTTCTATATTCACGGTACAACGCCCATGTCGGCATGAAGGAATTCGAGACACTCTTACACTCGGTGTTTCCTAAAACTTGCGAGATACGTCCCTACTCACGTCCCTACTCCCTTTTCCTTAATCCTAATCCCAATTTTCAAGTGATGTATTTCTGAAGTTCCTGGCTCGTACTTCCATAGTTCAATATACACATTACCATTTTCTAATTCATCATCCGTTACAGATACCGAGTTATCAAAGGTTCAAATTCGTTTCCAAATCCTGATATCTGAGTCTCACATCTTCCCAAGTTCCGAATACCTTCCAGCTGATAAGGCGTACAGTGCCTGTTGCCCCCTGGGTCGTGATAAATTGGTCAAAATCATTAGAGTGACGATGGTGGGGTGAGCCATGTTACCCCATGATCACAGAGGTGGGTGCTATGAGGAAGGCCTCTCAACTATCTACGTGGAAGGAGATGATCTACATCTCCCTTGAGGATACGGCCGATGTGGAATGCTACAATAACCACTTGGCGTTCATCAATCTTCGTGAACACGAACAGAAAATTAATGGAAACGTCCTCGATCACACTGAGCGTTACATTCGTAAACCATGCATTGTTATACATGTAAATCTCTCAAGGCAGGAGATCTTCAGGGTGGGAGTTGCATCTGGCACTGGAGGAGTCTTATAACATATTGAATCAATACTTGCAATGTTGCAGAACGGAATGTTCAATTGTCGAAATATATGGTTATAAACGCATCCGGCACTGTCTGCATCTGTGTACTAAATGCAAGGGGGTCACATTCCGTACCTTTCCAAACATCTCTCTATATATCTATTTAACTATACACTTAATCAAAATCCTAAGCAGAGGTACTCCTCTCCGGCAGTATCTGTGATGCTGTGCCGCCACGAACCAGTTGTAAGGTTATGAATTAAACATAAAAACTATATGTTGAATACTGATAATGATTCTGCATCACTTATATCTGTTGCTTTCGTAAGAGACGGAATGGTCAAATGTTTCAATGTAAAAACATATGTTGGTGGCAAACTGTATTAATGTAATTCATTCATCATTAGCTGATTGTAATTCAACAGTATTAATTTTAGTTATTATAAAGAGGAAAAAAAATCAGTTTCTGTATTTGTCAAACGGCGATATTTGATTACAGTCTCCTGTCAGTGCATTTCATTTTTCTCATTGTGTAAAGAGTTGAATTTGACAGTGTGGTGTATAAATATAGGAGACATCAACAGAATTTTTTTAAATACATATGTTAGCCTAAAAATTCAACACTTCGGTTCTCTATGAAGAGTATTTACAGAAAATGATTACCTAAGGCTTAGGGTAGACTTCTACAGATATAACACATCCACTACACTACACATATGCTTTTACAGGCTTTTAACGTATGGCTCCTGATTCATCTGGGCGCTCACACATCTTCACTACAGCCTCACAATAGTGACCAGGCTCACCTTCACGACAGCCTCACTATAGTGACCAAGCTGCCACTCACCTTAACTACAACCTCTGTATAGTGACCAGGTTGCCACTCACCTTCACTACAACTTCGGTATAATGGTCAGGCTACCACTCACCTTCACTACAACCTCGGTATAATGGCCAGGCTGCCACTCACCTTCACTACAACCTCGGTATAATGGCCAGCTTGCCACTCACTTTCACTACAACCTCGGTATAGTGGCCAGGCTGCCACTCACCTTCACAAGAACCTCAGTCCAGTGATCAAGGCAACAACATTCACCTTCACTGTTTTTCAGATTACGATATAACTGCATGACCGCAGTTCTTCGTGAACCTACCTAACTGAAGTGTGGCATAAAAGATTCCACTGAGATTCAACAATCTACGAGATGGTAAATTGGATGCCAATGAGAGCAAGATATTACGATGTCAAAAAGAAAAAAAAAAAATCATAAAACATTCTTGCTTAATTCCATCTTCTTGAAGAACTGTTTAGTGATGACACCATCATTCAAAACTTGAATGTTGTGATCAAGTCACACTATACTCTTTTCTTTTCCACAATGGGCAAATCTATGGCCTCTTATCTTCTCACTGGAACTCTGGTTTCAGACAGTGCAGCTCCAGCGATACAAATTTCTTTACCCCGTAGTTCAGATCCGAATCTACATTTGCTGCACTAATATTCAAGCTTTGTTCCACGTTGCAGGAGAGAAGGAATAATACCCACGTATCTCTCAATGTCTCCGAAGGTCACTTCCTGGTCCTACGTACCTCGTCGAGGCAAGAACGGTGAAGATACGGAAACAAACCGATAGAAAAAAATATATATCTCAAACGCTGATCACTACTGTCAAAATGTCCGAAGGAAAAGTGAAAGACAATGGAGACCACAAGGGCGGGTGATGGTATGCTGTGTGGAGCAGCGAGGACAAGTGGACCACTGCGTCCACTTCATCGTCAGGTGGTTCATCATATACATGGAGGTATGGCGTGCGTGCTGCGATCTTAGAACTGCCCTGAACACCGAAACGGGCTGAGGTAACCAAACATGCCATGGACGTGCATGAAGTCGTGAATACTAATCGAAAAAGCCTGAGTTAACAAGGTTATCTAACGACCCACAACGCTTACGTATAAGGCCATTCCCACGCCAGCGGCAGTGAGGGGACAAGTGACACCAGAGCTTGAAATCCCTCTTGGACTATACGCACGACTGACTACCTGCCAACTGGGGCGGGAAATTATTCCTTCAGTTCCATGATGTGGAAAACATGTGAGGGATCTTGAGTGGTGTAGCGACTGGCATTCTGGCCGGGACGCATTCACGGGGGCCGCACAGGGCTGAGCGCATACGTTCGAATCCTGGTTTGAGTCGGTAGGTCCACAGTCAAACCAGGCGTTCATCCAACCCTAGGAGTTTGGTCGATAAATCGGGTACCTGGCTTAGGCTAGGTATGTATATAGCGTTAATGATATGGCTTTGATTAGGGCCTCAGCTGCTTCCTTACCGTCTCAGCTTAACATAAAAAAAATTATCACGCTAAACATCATAGCTCTAATAAAACAAGTCAATGTCAAATATCACAGATCTATACAAATATCAATGCCAAATATCGGACCTCTGATCATACAGGTATCAATGCCAAATATCGCGGTTTCAACGATATTCGACAAAAGCGGAGAATATTATGATCCAACTGCTGCAGTTTTCCGCGTTCCTTCGGACCTGTCGTGTTCAGCCTTCCGGAAAACCAAAAGGCTTAAATACACTTGCCACAGACCTGGAGTGATCCGTGGAAAGTATTCTCATTATGATCTCGACTCTGTCGCCTCTGAAACGAGGTGAAGCAGTCCTGGTGGGCGAATGCTAAGAACGGAGCGGACTATGGTTGAAGAGACTGGGTACAAACAAGCATGTTTAACAAGGTTATCAACGTGATCATGACGTTTACGTCCAACGTGTGAGGATATGGGTGCACAAACTGGATATGAAGAGTCATCATTACAGGCTTCGATAAGCAAGGAGTGGATGTCTGAAGGAACAGTTTCGTGCAGGGCAATTTCGCACTTTCTCCCTGAGAACGGCGCAAAGAATTCAGACGGAGACAGGAATTTAGTACGAGATATACGTTTGACAATATACCTCAGTTCCATCAGAATACTATACGCTTGACGATGGGAGGAGCTGGACCAACAAGCTAAGTATTTCTTGCTAGGAGGAGATGAGACGGTTAGCACCGTAGACGACATACTACACCGCGTCCGCCTCACTGTTGATCCACAAGGATCCACCGGTATAGGTAAGCAGGACATTGTCAGACCTGCTGGTAGGCATCCTATTCAAGTGTTCACAAGTCAGTCTTTTTAGGATATGAATACTTGGCTGATTAGGACGACAATGTACACACGTCAGTTTTGAGTGAGGTGATAAGCAAGAGTTTGTAAGATACAGGTACAGGCTGTGTTGCTAATAGACACCGTGTGAGATCATGTTACCCGCATACTGTGACTGAGGCCCTGCTGTAGCGTGGTGGATGAAAACGGATCAGCTCATGGAGTCGGGCATCACCAAGAACCTGTAGGTGTTGCGTAAAGTTGGGGGGCAGATGTGGGGTTTCTCAGACACTTGGCACTGAAAGTTGCACTACGGCTGTTGTTAAAGTCAGCGTTGGAAGATGTTAACTCGGTTCTCATGTTCACTACCCTAGCAGACGGCGGATAGCTTCAAGATCGGTCTCATAGCCTTGTTTTGAACACCAAAGGAACGAAGGAGTTGAGAATCAACCAGAGATAAACGAAGAGATCGATGGGTGATTACACAACGAACAGATTGTAAAAGCTCTCTCCAGTGTAAACGCTCACACCAGAGAGGCAGGTGGAAACTGATCAGAGTTACAGGCCTGAGTGTGTGAGTATGATGGTGCTACGTGTGCAGGCAGGGGAAGGACTCCTTGCTGGAGGCTCGTGTTGAAAGGATCAAGAGGAGGCTTAGTCTGAGACATGACTCAGGATAACTCAAAGTATATATGACAGGTGACTATGTCATCCTTTGGTGATGTGGCGTAGCTCCTCAAGCGTGACTGGGTTGTTATACGATTCCATATGATCACTGGAAGCTATTTCGATGCCTGAGCCTCTATCAGTGACAGTGTGGCGCAGGTGGTCCTGACCATGTTGAGGCAGCATCGTGATTTGTGACTGTGCAGACTACCCTTATGCCAGATCATCTGCACTATGATGTATGGGCGGCGGTTTCTTGGCAGTGATCATCCGATGGCCTTCCATATTCGACTCAGGTGTGTGTGGGCACTGATGCCAGGGATCAGGTCATACTTGATTCTTTATGTTACCGAATTCTTTTGAAGCTTTTAGTTTATCAAGGTTATAATTTTCTCTGGAGAATAAACTTTTGAAATCTCAAATCTGAATATCATTATGGTCTTGATAGTACTTAGTTTCAGGAATTGCCAACCCATCCCCAAAGGCTTGTATACAGTCTCTCGCAAGTCCAGGTGTTCTTGTGTTTATCCAACTTGGTGTGTGTGTGTGTGTGTGTGTGTGTGTGTGTGTTCGCAGTACAACACGGTCGATCATCGTGAACTTCCCCTATAGCAGCAACAATGTCAGTAAAGGAGAAAGAACATTTGTAACGGTGTACCCAGCGTACCATTCACCAAGTATTTCGTTGAGAGGGCCATGGAAGTTCCAGGGGATGGAGATGAGATGTCTGAGCCTGTTTCTCCAGTTCACTTTCTCTGGCTTAATCCGCATATATCCCAATCTTTCTCCCGTAAGCAACTAACAAAAATTACTATATGTACGGTCGGGAAGGGTTGGGAGTAGGGAGGGAGGGAGTATGGGATGGGGGATGGCAGGGCGGGCACAGTAATGGCACGGTGCCAGGCAGCATCGTTCAGTGCCGGGCCAGTCACCATCAGCAGTGGAGGCAGTGCGCGGCTCCTCCTCCCCGCCGTCCTCCGCCCACACCACGCCCCCACGCCCTCACTACCAGGTACGCCCCTCTTGCTCTTACCTCCCTCTGGGACGCGCTGCCCTTCTACAAGTCAAGCCTGGGAATCTTCCTCCCTCGTCTACCACTCCTGCAGGCCAGGAAGTGGTTTATTAGCTGGTGTATGGTAGGATCGTACTCCAGCCTAGCAGCCCCGCACTGCCCAGCTCAAGTAGAACTCGAGTACGTAAACTGAGTACCAAGCCGACCTCATGCTGCCCTTAACATGAAGGTCTCCCACACGGAACTAACGCTCTGCGAATAAGAAAAGCCTAAGAGAACACAGCAACCCGACATCACACGCGTTTAATGTACATGTTTATCACTAACGTGCATCCAGCAAGATACAGTACGATGTTTTACGCAATGACAGTCTAGTCACTTGTTAAATACGCTCCTTTACCATTCCATTTCGTGAATCGATGATGCTTTATGCAAGGCAATACAACCCGCTTTGCACATGCGATACGCATGGCGGATGGTACAAAGAAATAAGAGTATGGGGCATGGCGAGTGTTTTGGGTGGGCGTGGCCAGGTTTAGGTAGCTGGCCGCGGCCGATGCCCACCAGGTTGTGTGTGTCGGTTGTGAAGGCTGGCTGGCTGGCCCGCTCACACGCTGCCCGCCGCCCATCAACACCGCACCTCACCTAACCATCGCTGCTCATTGCTGCTAACGTTAACACACCCAAACAACCTTCTGTAATAATGGTTAAAAGGCTTAAAAGAAATTGTCTCCGTTGACAAAATTATCCTGTCTTAACTGGCGCATTTTAAAAATCAAAGACCAAGTGACAACCCAATATCTTTCACGGTAATTCATCTGAAGGATCAAAGAAAACAAAATAATCTGGCTAACTGTTCGATGCTGGTGATCTAAACGTCTCGCTAGGGATGCCTCAGTTGTGTAACCATGAGGGAGGGGGGAGTCCCGAGGAACGTGACCACAAGGATTGGCCTCACAAAGCTTCATGGCCAGGTTGGATTTTGGCCTGTCTTCTGACGCCTCCAAAAGTTCACAGTACCAACTTCAAGTTCGCGCACGCGCGCGCGTATGTGAGTGTGTGTGTATCAGAAAAATGGTTGTGCTGGAATGAGCATATCTGTATGTCAGTACACTAGTCATCGTGCGCGAGTTTGTGATTATGGTTCTTGTATCGTGAGATGAGTTTTGCACTCGTGGGAAATCGTTCCTTAAGTGTGTGTGTGTGTGTGTGTGTGTGTGTGTGTGTGTGTGCCTTTCCCGCCTTAACAAAACAGCATGAGGAACTGATCGAGGCTCACCTTTATCGACGAAGCCTAGAGGGAGTAAGAAACAGGTGCGTTGATCGTGGGTTGGCTCCCCTGCCCGTTACCCTAACGCAGGTCCGAGAGACTCGTGGGCTGCAACGCTTGCCACTACACCACGGGAGCTCGTGCGTCCTCGTGTTGAGGTGTTCTCGAAGTGGCGGAAGCATACATGGCAACCCTGTACGTGTGAATATTTTGTTCCTACTTACTACAGATTTCAGTGGATGTTAGGCCTATCGACTAACTGGGAACGCTATTTTGTAACCATCAATCGAAAAAAAAAAATGACCACCCTCTTCAGGTGTTTAACTCTGTGGCCATACACGCCCTCACTACATTTATTTATCACCTAGCGTGGGTCCAAATACCACCGCCACTGTTCCATGAAACACCTGTTTACACTTCATGTAATAAATTTACAATACGAACGTCTTTAAGTGTCTAACGCATACCTTTTCTCCAGTTACATATGCTAATTTCTTATCTTATGTTAAATGATTAAGATAGCAAAGGTCTTAAAGGTTGCCTTACCACACGTTTCATCCAGACCAAGGGAGAAACTTTCTGTGGCACCCCGATGGTACAGTCAACCGAGCATGAAAGCCTTCCGCCACCACCTGATGCCCCGCCGTACTCTTAAGAGGCTAGGCGCCTCTTTGGCTGGTGCGCCTCTTGCCTTCTGCTGGCTCTGTATAAAGGCATTTTCATCTGGAATATATATATATATATATATATATATATATATATATATATATATATATATATATATATATATATATATATATATATATATATATATCCATATACGAACTGGAGTAAAATCGTTGAGATTCTCAATCCAAACGAATTCATACTTTCCCTGCTACTGACTGTAGCTCAGCCCTGAAGCTGGAGGAGCACTATAAAAGGGGGTGACGGGATTATATAATCAATCTATATTCTATCGTATACCTGATTTACCATGGAGGCTCATGAACGTATGAGAAACGAGTGTGGGAAAATGAAGCGGTGGGAACAAAGAATCTGAAGTGAAAAGTATGATGCTATACAGGACGAGCACATGGGCTATAGTGACAGTGTACTTTACATTTATATCGGATCACACAAGCTCCAAATCCATCTGTTTACTTACTTACCTTCACAGTCTATTTCGGGAACTGTTTGCAGAGGAGCTCCAGTTACTGCCGTTATGAAATCAGACAGAAGAGGGCGTATTGAGGTCGATGTGATCGTGTTTCAAGTGCCCATGTTGTTTGTTAGCAAGACGAGAACAATGAACCCCACAGCATCTTTTACCAGTTGATCTAATACTGCATTAACTACAGGGACGGCCGATCTACCTAACAAGGACCATAGAAACATAGAGAGTGGAACAAGTAAATATAAATAATATAAAGATGTGACAGACGAACTAAAGGAAAAATGTGTTTCATAGAAAGAAGGCAAAATTGAATAAAAACAAAATCAGGCTCTTAAGTTGCAGAAAGGTCTCGCGTAGGAAAATGAGGACTGTTGCACTGGGTAATAAAAGAGAATATGCCGTGTGCAACAATCTAGCGCGTCTGGTAACGGTCCTGAGACATTTAAACGTGATAATTTGAAGATGGCCAGCATCATCTGCGCCTGGTTTAATGTCAATCTACCGAGAGTCATTTGTATGACTGCTGATCAAAGCTAAGGAGGCTCAGAAATCAAAACGTTATTTTCTTCAACAATAACCATAATGGAAGCTGCAAAATAATAAACACTAAGAATCAGTATTAAGCCTTTGGTTGCCTATGTTTACGCAGATTAAGTATTTCTGCGGTGGTGTAGTTGACGGGTAACTAAAAGGTAAGCATAGAATGCAAAGTACCTGGGTACAGTACCTTGACGTAGGAAAGTGACAGCTGGGCACCGTTGGTGCATGGGTACACTGTGAACGATGAAGAGAAGAGATGGTAAATATTTCACACCACCAGGTGCTTGCATATATATATATATATATATATATATATATATATATATATATATATATATATATATATATATATATGAAGAAAGAACCAACCTTTAGAAAACTGTTCCACTATAGCCTAAACTCTTTGCCCTTGGGACCTGCCTGTTATCTACGTACCTTACCATACTTCATCTGATCCTCCCAACATGACCTTAACCACGACAACGCCTGGGCCCACGTCAGGGCAGACAGCACGTCCGAATCTTAATGAAGCCGTCAACACGTAACGGTCTTTACTGTATTACTACCATCATAAAAAAAATTGACTTTCGGTACCTAGACATTGGTAACCATGCCAGGAGTCGGTGTTCCTCAGGTCCGTCTGCGCACTACTGCAGCACCATCAAGAACTCCTGCCGACCCTGCTCTCTAATCACACTCTCTGCTATTCATATCCAGCCTCATTATACTCACTCGTCCACAGATTCACTGCTCATCACGAGGCCGCAGCCCTGCTATTCCTCTCCTTGTCGTCTACGTACATACCCTGCCTGCGTCACCCATCACTCTAGCAGAGGCTAATAATAGCAACAACACAGAGAGCCTTGTGAGCTTCTCTCCCCCCACCAACCCCCAGTAGCCCCGGCAGCCTAGTCCTTCTGTTGCTTGTACAAAGAGAATTCCTTCCTCCAACACCGACTCTCGTACTACTTGCTGCTACTCATATAAATAGGCTATTGGGTTGCCAACTGACTTCTTATATAACAATTCAAACTTCTGAGAGGGGTTGCCCTCTGAATCCGAGCTCATAAACACGAAACTTTGATCCCAGTGTCTCACCAACACGGTGTCATTTCACAACTATTTTCGTTAATTGCGAAAGAAGTCCATGACGGCAGCAAGGAAGTGACGCAGTCGTCTCTTCTACGTAAACAGGCGTGGCAAGCAAGCATCCTGTCACACACATAAGGTTTTTATATTCATTGCTCATAGGTGTGTGTGTGTGTGTGTGTGTGTGTGTGTGTGTTAAACTTCTCTGGAAGGTATACGTTACTTGGATGCGAAACACTGAGGGAAAGAGCGCCTATAACGAAAACTGTTTGATGTGTGAGAAATTGAGAGTTTGAGTTGGTACGCCATAATGGCCTACATCTGTGGGGAAATGATCGTATGCCAGTGGCAGGAGAGGAAATTTTGGGGGACAACTTGAAAAAATTCCAGATGATGGAAGAGCGTGGGTTGGGTATTTCGCTTTGGATGAATCTTTATTGTGGTTTTAGACACGGTTGTTTGAGAAACATTGCGACATCTTGAATGCCGCAACATAAATGTTGAGTGTAGGTGGTCCTGGAATCACCTCTAACACCAGAGGAAGGTTTTAAAGATTATTCAATTGGCGGATGTGACTTGACGTTGACGGCCTTTAAAGGGATCCAAAAGAGACACCTAATTAATTCTTCAGTACCACGTCAGCCGAGACCTGAATGACAACAAGAGTAATTAGTACTTTTCACGCTCGTATCTGGGGAATACATCTGATAAGGCGTTCCTCCACATGTCAGACAAGAGCATATTAGCACAACTGCACATCCTCCTCTCCCTCAGTATTAACCTCTAGACCACGACGGACCGACCCTTGAGTATGACTTGCCTGGCGTTTGATCTGAGACTTTAATGATTAGGACAAAGGCATGACCATCATATTCAAGGGTCGAGCCGTTGTGTTCAACGGTCGTGTCGTCGTGCTCAAGGATCATGTCGTCCAGCTAATGGCCGATAACACACCTGGTCTCCAGGTGATGATAGTGTGCAAGAGGAGGATTTCCACAATGTTGTGTTCTCGGATGGATGACGAACTCTAACCTAACCCCCCTCACTACATACACCGCAAAATCCCCAACCAGCGGAACTTTCTTCCGCCAGCAGGAAGGTTCCGTCCTTCTCCACATCCCCACCTTCGCCAGCTGGTCGCCGCGTGGTAACAAAAATGCAGTTTTTACGTCTCGAACCAAAATGGTGGTGTGACCACACCCTACAAGTGCTGACGGCTGACACCCTCCAGGCCATCAGCCACTCCACGAACGACTCGTTGAGTGTTAAGACCGAAGGTCACTTCGGAAGTGCCCTAACTTAACAGTGACTGGGAGTCGGAAGCAGGGTTCCCTTGATTTAGCACTGGTCGGGCATCGGGAGCAAGGTGCCCTTAAACTAACAATGGTCAGGCGTTGGGAGTAGGAGGAGGTCGCTCCTAGCCTTACAAATGGTCGGGAGTAGGAGGAGGTCGCTCCTAGCCTTACAAATGGTGGGGAGTAGGAGTAGGTCGCTCCTAGCCTTACAAATGGTCGGGAGTAAGGGGTGCCCTTAAAGTTAATGGCCGGGGCGCCGATGGCAAGGCGTCGTCACTAAGCTAACACAGGCCGGGGGAGCAGGGCACCCCAAGCACACCGACCTCCCGAAATACCTCTCCGTTGGCACCAACATGTTGTCTGTCGTCTTTGTTGTCTGCCGGTCCAAAACCCGCGGCCAGGAGACGTATGTATGGGGCGAAGGCCCTGGCACACACACCCAGCGGAAAGTGCAAGGAAAGTTGACCTTCTGAACATAGTGATACGATTCTTGATGGCGTGATGATCACCTGGCCTTTTAACTTGGCCGTCCAGGATAAAGGCCAGGCCTTCATCCCTTCAAGAACGTATGACATGCACGACTGCCGGATTCAGCATGGTGTTTTCAGCAAAATCGCTGTCTTCTCATCCCTGCTTAAAACATCCTAGAATATTTCTTACCAGCGTACAGTCTTTACACATGTTTCACGTCACAAAATCCCATCTTACAGTTGATACGACCATGCATGTTTACCAGATTCCTCCGGAAATCAACGCCATTAACATTTGTGTTCCTAAAAAGTGTTTAATGTAAAAATACGACTTGAATGACGCAACATGGCGTCGCAGCGTGGCAGGCACGTGAGCATCGCAGTTACAGAAATCGCCAAGAGATGTCACCACACAGGCTACCTCGGGAGGGCCAAAGTTTCTCACGGGGATTATACAAATACACTGAACTTTCCCACAGCCCAAAGATTTCACTAAAATGCATAATCTCCACAAGTAACAACCGCATAAAACGTCAAAGCACAACCCTACCTCTCTAAAGGAAAATATACCATTCTGAAAGTTCTGCAGATACGCAGATGACACAAAGCCCAGTGCATATCACAAATACATCCTTGTCGAGTAAGGGGCCAGGTGTGCAGTATCAAGAGAGATGGATACGACTAAACTCACTCAGCTAACCATTCACTTTCCCCATTCTGGTTTGTATAGCTCTACTTTGGTACAACTCATCTTTCTCTATTATCCCACCTCATCTTACACGTGACACCAATCGTCATGGGGTTACCAAAATCTCTGTGCAAAATTCTAAGTAAACTACTGCTCCAAAACTAGAGGGTATACCCTGTTCTCATACCCTCGCCAGTGTCAACCCTTTGCAAAGAATCCTCCATCACCATTGCATGTACACTTCCCACTCCCCTAACAGTCCCCCAAAACCCAGTGGCACCCATTACCACTGCGTAAACACCCTCAGCAAAACTACGTAAACATCCCTTAGTATACCACCAGTGCCACAAGGTAAACACTCCCTCAGCGCCCCTACATATACTATTTTTCTACAGCTACAGAGCGTAAACCGTTCTCACACTGTGTGAAGCACGCTTGACGTACATAATCCATCCTTCGGCACCTGGGGTCACGCCTCCCCACCCATTGCCAGCCGCAATCATTTACCGCCAACCCTACCTCTGTAGGAAGTTCCAGTCCTACACACGGTTACCACCCAATACAGCTCACTATGGCCCAACACACAGCATCACAAACCCGGCCCCCATCCTATGACAAACCTCTCTCTCTCCCATGGGGTGCTCAATCCACGTGGGAGACGAGAGAAGCGGAAATTCAGTCATTAAGGCGTCACCGTAGCCAGGCGGGAGGTGCCACCAAGGCTAGACGGGAGACGGTGTGCAGGACCAGACGGGAGGTGTCATCTAGGGTAGACGGGAGGTGCGGCCACAGAACGGCTGTGACCAAGATCAGGTTAGGAACGTATGGTGCGTCCAGGGACAGATCAGGTGGTGAGGCCAGGAGCAAAACAGGTGTCGCCAGGGGTAGAATGGAAGGTGAGGCCGGGACTAGAACGGCAGATGGCGTACCACAATGAAAGGTGGCCATGGCGAGAATGGGCGGAGGGGAAGGGTCATGATGGTAGGTGTGGCTAGGGCCTCAACAAGGTCATCTGGGCTAGAATGGAAGGTGTGGCCAGGGCCAGTGTGGAAGATGGCCCGAACCAGAGCGGGAATGGCCAACAAAAACGGTGGTGTAGCAAAGGCGAGAATGGGTGATGGCTAGAGCCAGAACGGGAATTGTGGACAGAGCCAGAGATGTGGCCATTGCCATAATTGATGGCCAGGGCCGGAATCTATGACGAGGACCAGAACGAAGTTTGGACTATAACACCAGAATGGGTGGTGTGGCCAGGATCAGAACGGGAAATATTAGGGGCAACGGAAGTTGTAACCGGGCCAGATCGGCGTGGCCAAAATCTGCATGGGAGGTGTCCAGAACAAATCGAGGAAATACGAGGACTAAACGTAGTTAATAATAAATATCGGCCTTTGTGAGACTATCTTCAAAATTTTGGGTCAAGGTTGGACTGTTACCCACTTGGGATATTCCTGTTTCAGAATAATATTCCAAGGTCCACTATGTAAGTAACTTACTTCATGAGAACACATGTGCATGGGTTTGCCGGCTAGCTTGGGATAATGGCTGTCCCACAGAACCTAACACATGATGTTCGATAATTTCCATGAACCTCAAAAGGTGGCAGGCTGCAGCCCGGGGCGCCACTTGGCACCGGTCCCGTGAACTCCTTTGGCTCGCGCGTGGCACACTATCTTCTTGTGTCCACAGTAGCGGCCGCGTTGTGGCGTCCTGTGCTGGCCAGTGCTGGGCTCCGGGTGTCCTCGTGCCCCCAGCAGCAGCTCCAGGTGGTGACCGCCGATCACTGGTGAGCTCTGAGGGTAGTGGGGGAGGGGCATCCACATAAGTGGGCAGTGTTTGTCACACTTGTGGCCATATTCAACAACGGAAGACTAAGTCTCCCGCCGGCGTTGATGCGTATTTAGAAGCATCGCCCGCACGGCCTCCACACTAGCACGTTCACTAATTCATGTGTTGATAATTACTGGTTCAGGCGAACTAGATTAGGTGGAGCCTTTCGCAGCTGGTTACAGTTTTCGTTTTGCAGGTGCAGAGCGGCGTCTCCCGTGCGTCCTCCCTTCCGAGCGTCATCGACAACCAACGACTTCCGAGACAGCGCAACGAACCCTCGACTTCATTCTCTACAGCAGCGAAATCGTCGACTCTTGGTCCCCAGAAATTTATCTGGGTTCCTTTGTGATAATCCAGTGCTGTGAAGTAATGCCAAGGATCTAGTGTGTGAATGGAAATATTAAAAAAAAGCTGCTATGTGCTATGGACAACAGGGTTTTTTATATAGAAAGATCAAGACAAGTTTAAGTTTGAGCATAAGAAAAGTCTAGACATTTATTGTGAAAGTTTCTGTGATACAAAAACAACTTACAATAGTGGTGGCATTTGTAAATATTACAGTGTGTTAACTACAGAAAGATACGTTTGTTAAAGTTAGCTCTGAAAACTACACAAAACTTCCAGAGAGTGAACTTGGAATAGGCTAAGTCAAGATATGGAAGGCAGGAGACACGATCGTAACGTTCGCAAGGAGAAAAGCTTCTTACAGGTAAGGGATGGATAATCTTTTTTACTACAGCTGACATATATTATTACGTAATGCTTCAGACAGCACCCCCTACATGGCCAAGTCGTCTTACCATTAAATTTCAATATTTCATCTTTTTTGTCTTCCGTTTACAACTGAGCTTTAGATTGCCAGTCCTCATCAGCTGTACAGTATTATAATTCCCATAGTTCACTCTACTGCGAGCGAAGTAGTTTTGTTCTTATTGATCTTAATGTTCCACGAATCTCTCCAGAACTCAGCTTTACTAGTTTCCCATTAATCACATTTCTACTAAACCTGGTGTCACTTTCTTAAACTCATATTCCAAGACCTCACGAGAAAAACACTTGTACTCCCGAGTTTTTCTTGTCCTTACAATCTGCAGATAAACATGACCGAACTATACCTGGTATGATGCAAACTGCATTGGTACAACCTTGCACCTAACTTTAACGAAGTTGCCCCTCTATGAAACTCCGTTCTTTACCACCTTTTTCTTTCATATACTTGGAATTATATTTTCGTAACTCTACCGTGATATTATGACTGGCGCAGCATATGATCTCTGACAGATCTTCTGGTCCTGCAGAAGCTACGATGGCCGACGCTGCACTACAAAGTAGAGCACTCATCATTTGCGACATTAAGACTCCGATTCAAAATTCTATTCTCAAAAGCAAGGGGTTCGCAGTTACAATACCTAGAGGTGCCATACGTAGCTGATTATGATATGAGTGCATTAGTTCCTCTGATAATTCAGACATGTTATATATATATATATATATATATATATATATATATATATATATATATATATATATATATATATATATTACCCGTTAACGAAGTGGCGCTGGGAACACGAAAACTATTCATTTCATGGTGATATTAAGAAATTTACGAACGGAAAATTGTGAATCATTTCATCAAACAATAGTTGGTTGTGGGGAAGGTAAAACACAGAAAAAGTGAGGGGTTATCGCAGAAGTGGCTAAAACTCATATATCAATAAGTTGATTAACTTAAGGGAAAAACACTTCTAGAAATCAACAGAATCAAAGCAAATCTATGTTTTCTTAGGATAAGAGAATTATCTTAGTTTATAGTATCATAAACGAAAAATATAAACAAGCTTTTTTTTTTTTTTTTTACCAGACAACCCAGTCATGGGCCAATCAGGCCTCCTGTTGTCCGTCTTTCTCATGCAAACACTGTCATTTGCACCTGTTTTGCTTACATATGAACGCACTTAAACTCTGGGACCACAGCAACTACGGAACACGTCAGCTGTTCGGGAAACTTAATTCTCATAGGTTGGTTAACTTCTAGAAGTGGTGTAACTATTTCAAGTTCTTACGCCACAACTAATGTGTGTCAGTCATATAACGAAAAAATCTGAATCTCTATTTCAAGGTATTCTCGCCACGATAATCAGCTTAGGTTCAACAAAGTTGTCTTGCCACTCCTCTTCTGTGCCGCCTTCTCCAGCTCAAATGCGCTTTGCAACAGTCAAGGTGCTCAGCCGAGATGGCATGCGCCGCTTGGAGGGCCATGGCTTTACTGGAGGCGTACTGCATCGTTCATTCATGTTTTATATCAATGCTCTTTAAAGCTTATATAGTAACCGCCAAGCACGCCAAGGCTGTACCAAAAGCGTACCACATCATTTATGTGTTTTCCACGTGAAATTTAAGGCTGCCTAAATTCATAATGCAACCTAAGTTAAAGATAAAAAGGAAAACAACTGAAACAGGTTGTTTTCTTTCAGTTCAGTCCGTCGGATTCATAAGTTAGGCTGTAAAACTCGTTGCCCGGGGAAGCGTCGTCGCCCACTATGAATGGGTGAGACTTTAAACTATACCCAAAAGCGTTCACTATGCTGAATCCAAATATTGAGTGCCGAGCTAGGATGTGTAGCATCCCAATCCTGTATTACGTTACAAGCTTTCATGTTTGATAACCTCGACATGACTACGGCGAGGGGATCTTCATAGGGTTGTTGTTACAACCGGGAACCGCCCTGCAGCGACACTAAGGAGGAACACAAATAAGGTAAATTGGTCGGGACACGCGCCAGTCGTTGCGATGTTGCCAACTCAACTCTTCAATCATTACAGGAAACTATGGAAGATCGTACCGTATCATTTCCTTACGTATTGCGACGTCACCTGCAGTCTACTACAACATTCGCCGTATCGGCAGATGGCGTCATGCACAACACCTACCGACTGCCCCCTCACCATCACTGTCGAAACCAGCCTTAATAATGTCACGCCCTAATGCCGACATGGGAGGATGTGTACTCCCTACTTGCATCCGTCTTGTGGTGCTAAATTTAAGGGTGATTTTGATAGACGTGTACATTCTTGAAGATTCTGAGCAGGGTTTCGTTATAAATTCGTGGCTTATGATCAAAAATAAAAAGATTTAAAGGAATTACATGGTGGTAACTTACTCCCAACGCTATTTTCTCCACAATGAGATATTTATTAGGATCTCTTTTAATTTTCCTATTATGTTCTAATGGCTATGGGTATCTAAAAAAAAAAAAGCCACTTTCAGGAAAATAAGGAATAAAAATCACAAGTAGGGACATGCCACGAAGATGGTAATTATCTGAACTGTACAAAGACAGAAACGAGGAACAGGATGCTTACATATGCGATTTCTGAAAGACGCTTTATCATACTGCATCTAACCCAATAATCAAGTTATTTGAACTCATACAATTAGAGAACATGGCGGATTCAACTCTCATTCTTGGGAAAAAATCAATAAAGATTGGATTGGATTACAAAATTCAGGCTCATAAGCCAAGCACTGGAAATATCATCTAGGCATGTGATAATCAAGCATAATGATTAATTAAGAACTGCCTAGAACACAGAAGAAAATATAAGCATTATATGACAACAAAGAATAATGTAATACTCACGTCACTTGATATTTTCAAATGGTGTAGCCAAATTAATGAGTAAAAAAGGAAAATAAGAAGAAACACGCATCTATACTATGGCAAAGTTATGCATAACACTTTTAGTAAGACTTCGAATTTCTATATAGCACAATGAAAAAAAACAGTGAATAGCAATCATCTCAAGAGAAATGCGTTGGAGGCCGGTAAAAGGATTTCGGTGTCAGGAGAAATCAATTTCCTGTAAACTTACAAACGCCCAAAAATGATTAGTCCTATATTGGAAACGTGAAATTTCAGGTCAAGATTAGGAAGACAAATATCAACCTTTAATGAAAGATATATCATAAAACCTGAACTATACATGAGATATACGCAATTAATAAGATGAAAACGTAATAACCTGAGATGCTTAAACCCTGATGGGAATGACACAGAATCTGAGCTAAAATGGAACCGGATGTAAAGGTATGCATGTATGGTGTCATAACATCTGAAACAAAAAGACAATTCGAGTTCTTTGCTTCCGATAGTTTTACTTCGTGTCTGAAACTGAACATGAAGCCATGCATACAATTAACGTTTAAATGCTAACTTGTGTGTGTCTGAGCGAGGCTGGTTCAATCGAAATATCGAGGTTTAAGCAACTGTCAGTGCATCGCTGCGTTTGGTATTCAAGACGAAAGCGCATCGCACACGGCCGCCCACAAGACGCAACTGCATTCCTCCGCTGCTCTGGGTCGGTGTGCCTGGTAATTACGTTCATTCTGGCGAGGTTACCATTGTCATGCAAGGAACTCGAGAGAGAAATTCTACAGCACGGGTCGGTTGAATTCCGCGCGTTAGGGTTAGGATGAATTTTCTGCAGCATTCGTGAACTTTATGTTTTGTGTACTTGTTAGGGTAGGAACTAAATACATTAAGTAGTGAGGAGGGTAAACACCTCGGCGGGGTTGAGCTGGCTCCGATGCTGATTAAGGGGGATTTAGGTTGCTCTAATAAAAGCCTAGTCCTCAAGGGCAGCTCGCTTTGTGCTTCGCTCGAATGGTATCCGTCTCGAGCCATCTTGTGTCTGTTTACATTTTTACCACATTTCCTTGCTTATACTATCTTGTTAGAGCCAAAAGTACGGTTACTATCATTTCGACTTGCGGTGTGATATTTGTAGAATTCGCATAAAAGAATTCTTGACGGATGAAACCACCAAAAAACGTGAGAAAAATTCCTCGAAGGTTGAAACTGCCTACCTTGACGGCAGCACTGTGGCACAGGTACTGCCTGCACTTACATAAACTGATGGTTCTGTGTACTTTGTTCACGCGAGAATTAAAAACTGTAGCCTCACTCACCCGCCCGGCGGCTTAAGATGATGCTACCGGCCATGCTCCTCCTGCGCGGAAGTGAACAGTATGGTTCCTGCTGACCTTGGCTACCGTGCCGCAGTCGTGACACACACACACACACACCGTCATCATTTAAATACTGTTAACTTTACTTCGAAACAAAACCTCAAAGGAACTGAGTAAATTACCAGCCGGGTCCACATTCCACACGCTGTGATGGGTCGCTATCTACTATATTAATCAAAAAAGCAAATGCCAAGATATAATGACCTGTTCTCATTAGAATCATGATAAAACAACTACTGATCACTGTCCAAACTCTAAGAAAATACTACTCTTTTCCTATTATTTTTTTTCTATCTAAATTATTTCCGTATTCTTTGGAGACCTTGAGTCACATTCCTACAACTTTGGCCGAGTGAAATTAACCTTCAGCGGAACACTGAATGTTGCCTGTGATGCAAAGCTTTTTTTTTTTGTCTGACTTTCACAAGAGCTGCCACAAAGAAACTATCAGTACGTTTTACTGGTCATTGTTTCAGGTAAAAATACCGATACTTCTGTGGAGATATTAGAATTACCTCTACAGAACGACGGCATAACCCTTCAGCACGACCGTTCGACCTTTGAACACGACAGCGCGACATTTGAAAGCAACGGTACGATACTTGAGCACGACAATGCGACCTTTGCGTATGGTGGCGCGATCTCTGACAGCCCCTGAGGGTGGGGTCTGAACTTCGACGCCATCGTATTCCAAGACCGAAGTATCGTACTCAAACTCTGGCCTTACCACTTTGTTTGAAAATCGCACCCGTCGCGCTCAAGGCTCGTACCGCTGTGCTCAATGGGTTAAGCAGCAGCAGCAGCAGCCACAGGAAAACGTCATCACCGCCCCGGACCTCAGGGAGGATGGGAAACGCCAGGAGAGCGAACGGCCAGACTAACTAGCTGCTCCTCCTGGCGCCGTCTCCTGCTTGGCCGGCTGGAAGGGTGTGATCAGGTTGAATGGCTGGCTGCACAGTCGCGTTCCCACAAGAGGCGTTCCAAATAGCTCATTCGAAATTGAATGTATGTTTCATTATCCTGATTTCCCTTGGAGAGACACGCTGCAGAACACACGAGACCTTCGGTGACTCAATAAAGCCGATCTTAGACGAACCTGGGCCCTACGGATCAGAGGTCAGGTACGCTGACAACTAGTAACTTGTACGTGAACTCTGTACATAAAATCCTACGTGGCTGTTATAGTGGAGAGGTAAAGTCCCGGTGGGACACGCCCTGATCGGAGCTACACCGAGTCATCCCCCGACACACGAAGACTGAGGAACAACCTATCCGGAATTCAGGCGTCTCCCCTACAATATTTTGACCCTTGTATATCACCCGCCTACGTAATAATCCACACCACTGGCGCGTCCACCACCTACATAACGTCCATGTATATCCAGTACCTTAATACCCACCTACATGACACCCTATATAACTATAACATGACCCAAATACCTCCTTTGTTACCCTCGCGTATTAATAAGGGATTAAATGTTCATATGGCTTCCACGCTGGCTTGCTTGTATAAATCTAATTACACTCTCGCTGTGACAGTAAGAAGAACCACCTTTATGCGAGAATGAAAACTTCCCCCGGCCCAGGACTTGTGTGCTAGTCAAAACGCACTAACACGCACCCATCCTAACCTAGCATGAGTAAGGAGTTGATTTTGTTTCCTTGTATAGAGGGAGGGGAGTAGTCAGGCCTCACTGGATGACAGTGCCTGAATAAGTCGAAGTTATTTTGGTAGTAAACAGCAACCGCCCAGGGAAGTACCTACCCTCTGACTTGTAGTGTTGAAAGTGATGTCTGGAACCATTCAACACACTCCGTGACCAAACTGGTGGTGTTTATTTCTGTCTCATCAAAACTAAGCTATCGGGCTACACTTCATGTTTCTTTTTCCTACGTTCGTCATTCGTCTCATTTTCTTCATCTTTTCCTGACATAATTTTCATGTTCTCATCCTTGTCGCTTACCTCCCTGCTGTTTCCTCTCCTTCCTCCGAGGTGCCTGGTCATGATGGAAGGCCCCTGACCGTGCCTGTGGCCTTTCACTTCATCCAGTAACAAACCCGTGCGTTACGTCTGTCCACCTCCTCCCCGGGAGCGAACTCCACTGGAACCTTAGACAAGAGGACGATGACCGCTCCACCAATGTCAACTCGCGACACCTGAAAATCTGCAATTATAATTCTCCTCCCTCACATAAGGAGGAAGGAGGGTGTAGCCCAGCGTGGCTGGTGGAGGACCCAATACACGGAGCACCACACCTGGCTGGTGCTCGGGGCCAGGAGGGAACAGCAAGTCACTGTGGTGGAGACCTAAGAAGATCAACGGTCCAAGGGGCCCCGCCTTAGCCCTGCGGCACACAACAGGCGTTGATCCCGGCCCATTTCGAGAGGGTCTCCCTCTGACATGCGTCCCTTCAACTCCAACATCCTGTCTACCGTTCCCTTACACACATTTGTGTCACCTCATCCACTACACCTGGTTCCTGACATATCCCCCCGCCCCACACCAAGCAAATATAATACATTAGATATAAGACGAAATATCTAAATGACACTGACACACTTTCGAGTCCCAGACGCTCGGCTTTGTAAATAAACTTTGGGTGTGTGACGTCATCTGCTGCACCATCTGCAGGGGGAGAGCTTTCACCCTCCCACTCCCCTCCCCTGCCGCCCTTCGCCCCAGCACCAGCTGGTCCCTTCCCTCCATCCCTGCACCACGAGGGTAACCCTTGGGTATTACGGTGCGACCACATCATCATCATCGTACACCAAGGGTCGTACCGTCGTGCTCAAAATATCAACAGACCGAGAAAGACTGAGGTGTCTTCAACTGCAGCTAACTAAATGGTCGTTTCATATGCACGAGTCTCTCTCTCTCTCTCTCTCTCTCTCTCTCTCTCTCTCTCTCTCTCTCTCTCTCTCTCTATAAATATATATATATATATATATATATATATATATATATATATATATATATATATATATATATATCGCGAGCCCTAACACTCCAGTGTGTGTGTGTGTGTGTGTGTGTGTGTGTGTGTGTGTGTGTGTGCTCGTGTCCTTCCACAGGAGATTTATTTTCCTGGTAATCCCCAGCAGGTGGTGGATGCCTCCCCTCCAACAAGCTCCTCAGTGTCACTCTGGACGACGTACACGCTGCAAACCCTCAGTCGAGCGTTTTACTTCGAACGGGACGGAGGAGCAAATTGTCCTTAAGAGGACTTTTAAACATGTGGGATGACTTACCAACAGTCGAGAGCTTCACCATAAATGCGTTTAAAAATAGACCTGACGAACGCATCTCGCCTCAAGTCCACGTCTAACGTTATTTATGCCTCTGTAGTTAGAAAAAAAAATAGTTTACTGGTATTTCTCTTTAGTTCCCGCAGTATTCAAACTCCCTGCACGCCAAAGTCTGTGTCCCTAAGCTCTCACACTGACACAGACATTCTCGAATGGACCCAGTGGTCTACTGCACTTTGCATTCCCTTTCAATCAGTATACGCACATACACGCACATACGTACACACACACACACACACACACACACACACACACACACATATATATATATATATATATATATATATATATATATATATATATATATATGGAAAGGTGTCTGTGGGGCTTGGTTATAGATAGGGAGCTGTGGTTTAGGTGTATTACACATAACAGCTATATATATACATACATATATATATATATATATATATATATATATATATATATATATATATATATATATATATATATATATATATATATGCACCCACAGTGCACACAAAATAAACAAAGGCAGCCCTAGGTATTCTTCAGGAGATGCAAGAAATCCTTCCTTATACAACAGGAGTGAGTGAAGATAGAGGATATGCCAACCCCAGGCCCCGGCCCCGCCCCGCCCCGTCCACACGCGTCTCTAACCGGAATGTAACGGTTGCAGAGAGCCCAAAGCCGCCTGAGGTGACGCTCCCGGGCTGGGGAAGCTGTATACAGCATACTACTCGTGAGATGGCCACAAGCAGGTTCCTGCCTGGAATTACACACGTCGGGCGGCCTCTCTGCGGCTGCCGGGCTGGAAACATAAGAGCGGCGTCTGGGATCAGCAGTGTGAGGAGGAGCGGTAGGAGGGAGGAGGAGGAGGAGGCTGGCAGATACAACCCGGTGCGCCTGTCTCACATGGACAATAATGATGTATAGTGAGGTGTGGCGGTGGCTATGCTTCCTGCAGGAGCGACTGTCCCGCTCGTATGTAATTCTTGACCCGCTGATCACTACGGGTAATCAATAGATATCTGGCTTAGGATGGTGTGTGTGTGTGTGTGTGTGTGTGTGTGAAAGACAAGGTACATATATTCAAGGTTAAGAGACGGGGCAACACAAGTGTTAATCTCTCTCCCTGTAACACTCAAACGGTAATCACACACACAAGAAGTGGCACGATGGGAGAGAATGCTCAAGAGATGGGGGCGCCCCCACACGTGCAAAACCCCTCCCTTCCCGTTCAGTACAGAATAAAAAGGTAATTACACACACACACACACACACACACACACACACACACACACAATTTAGCTCGCTGCTCAGCCAAAGGTGTCGGCAATCATCAAGGGCTGGCTGTTCATCTCTCTCTCTCTCTCTCTCTCTCTCTCTCTCTCTCTCTCTCTCTCTCTCTCTCTCTCTCTCTCTCTCTCTCTCTCGCGCGCGTTTCTTGGTGAGGACTGACGGAGTGATCGGCCTGACGTGTCCCGCTCACCCTAACGACTCCCACAATTCCTTGGTGTGTGAGATGACGGAGAGCGTCACCTCACGCGACCTGGAAGGAGAGCATCACACGACCTTTGACCCATATTACCAGAATAGGGCTCATCACGTCCCGCCTTCTAGACTCTCTCTCTCTTCTTGTGTCGCGTGAAAAACTTGGCTTCATGAAAAGACTTACGTCTCTTTGAAACTGGTCAAAAGCAGGTTTGATTTATGTTGTTATGGTAGGTTAGATCAGGTCAGGTCAGGTACGAATACTTCCAGAGAAATCCGTTTAGGTTCGATTACGTCAGGTTTAATGACGAAGAGTTTGGCAAATAAGGTTAGATTAAGCCAAGTCACAGGTGTACTAAGTCATCTACAGCTTAGGTAATTGACTCTAATTGAACTTAACCTGGTAAATAAACCTCTGACGTTAGTGGCCAAGCCAGATCAAAACAAAAGAAAATGAGAATATCAGGCTACACCAAGTTACTGAAGACTACCTCAGGTTAGACCACAACAGGTATGGCTAGTTCAAATTATGCTTGATTTGGTTATGCCAATGTGCACCAAGTTAACTTGGTCCAAGCCAAGTCAGAGATCAAGATGAGCTGAAAATGAAGACTAGACCGGGCTAGCTACCGTATGTTTAGCTAATTAAAGTCACGTTGAACAGGTAATACTAGAATATCAACCTCAGGCAAGTCACGGAGATTCAAGTTAAGCATATATCTGTACAATCTGACTTGGCTAAGGTATGTAGGTCAAGACAGATTAAACCTAACATAAGGTTAGAGTAGCTTAAGACGGGTGAAACTTACCTGAAGGTTAGGGTGACTTAAGACATTAAACCTAAGGTTATGGTGATTTAAGACAGATTAAACCTAAGGTTAGGATGACTTGAGACAGATTAAACCTAAGGCTAGGGTGACTTACGACAGATTAAACCTAAGGCTAAGGTGACTTAAGACAGATTAAACCTAAGGTTAGGGTGACTTAAGAAGTGTTAAGTCAGAGTGCGGTTACGGTATTAGGCATGAGAAGCGACAGACACAGATCACTCCACGAGTATCAGCACTTTGAAGATAATTACTGCCAGATCCACGACAAAACATTACCTTTTTTTTTTCTTCTTAGGGTTGCACAAGACGAGAATAAAATATCACCAAATTAGAAGTGGGTTATGTATGACCAGGCTCTTTAAGAGAGTCAGAATGAAGGCGGGTGACTCTGGCATGGGTAGTGAAGAAAGGTAAGTCGTCAAACCTGTATAAGGATATGGAGGAAGACATGTTGTCACACCTGTAAGAGACATGAGGGAAGACCTCCTGGCAAATCTGTATACGACGCGGAGGAAGACATGTTGTGAGACCTGTACAAGCGACACAAGATGGAAGACATGTCAGACCTGTGGAGGTGAAGGGGGCTGAGCCACATGGCTCACCCCGGAGGGGCGTGAGCCATTGCCCCACTCTTGTCTCACTTCTCGTGAGTGTTGACGCCTCCTCCTTCTTCAGGAAAAATCTTTCCCCCTTAAGACTAAGAGCTCTCGTTATCACTCATGTGGGTATGTTGAAGTGGGTGAGTTTTGGCAAGGGGGAGGGGCTGGAGGATAGTGCAGGCTAGGGGAGAGGGGTCAGGGGACGGTGTTGACTACAGAAGGGGGCTGGGAGAGTACTGTGGGTGAGTGTAATTGGGAGATGAGCTGTGGAAAGGAGTTGTTAGAGAATGCTGACTAGGGGAAAGACCCTGGGAGAGTGTTGGCAGGGGGAACGGCTGTGGGAGAGTGTGGGAGAGCTAGGTTAAGCTGGCAGTATCTTCTGACTTGGCTCCATGACAAACCCTCTCCCACACAACTCTCTCTCTGTCTTTCTCCTCTCCCATGCCATCCCCATTCTTCCGCCTCTCTCTCTCTCTCTCTCTCTCTCTCTCTCTCTCTCTCTCTCTCTCTCTCTCTCTCTCTCGCCAACACCACCACCACCCTCCCTCGTCATCTGCATCCTAAGAAGTGAGGCAAAACCTGCCCTCTGATTCACGGGTAACCACGGCCCTCTTCTTCTGTCCCCGGAACCTCCTCGTTTCAGACGACGGGGTAATAACCTCAGTCGCCCCTCGAGCACGACGGTGGCGCGACCCTCGACGAAGGTGCGACCCTGCAGCAAGGCGGTAAGATCCTTGGCTACGGCGATCTGGCCTTTAAAATAACCTTTAAGGCCATCATAACCAAGAGTCGTACAGCATTGTGCTGCAGGGTCGTGCCGTCGTGCTCGAGGAGGGACCACAAGACTGACGACAATCTCACCTTCCACGACCCAATCATCACTTGGAGAAACACCCGATAGCCTCAGCAAGGCTCACGAACCATCAGTAAACACGAAGGTATCGGTAGCAACCTGCTGGGCTTCGAATCAAGGACCTTATGTACATATATATCTACAGTGTAAACGGCCGTAGAATTAACGTAGACAAGTAAAAGTCTTCCATTTTTTTTTTTCCCCGACTGATGGTTATAACTTGAGGGTGACGGCCTTAATGACCCTGGTAGTTTAAAGGTCTTTAATAAAGGCCAAATAAAAGCAGCCACCAGCCAACCACTTAATCTTCCTATCAATACGGAACTGTTCCATTCCAAAACTTCATGAAACGTTTTGTTCTCATACGAAGCGGCGTCGCTTCCTGTTAACCCCAAGTTCTGGGCAACTGAGCGTGCGTGTGTGGGAGGACATGGGTGTGTCTAGCGCCCACGGCTCACTCTATCCCGTGTGTACGTGGGAGTACATAGGGAGACCAGATTACGGAAGACTTGATGGTTATCTGCGGGAGGACAGTACATGGAAGAGACAGATAACAGAGGACCTAAAGGTTTCTGACGAGGTTATCTTTTGGAGAACAGTATGAGAGAAGGACAGATAACAGGAGACCTAATGACCTATGACAAGGTTATCGACTGGAGGACAGCAATAGTATCCTACATTCCTTACCTATATAAATGGTGAGGCAGAAAGCTGTAAGAGCCTAAAATTACTGCACAGAATGCACAGACAGGTGAGGAGACGCAAAGATGGACGGAAGATAAAGAAAGATTTGGTAACAGATGATTATATTAACTTTTGATATAAGAGTAGGAACAAAATGATAGACCAATGACTACAGAATCATTAACAAGGAAAGAGGAAGTCTATACACGACAGCAACCAGATATATCTGTAGAAACATCACAACAACACGGGGAAGCGAAGACAAGGAAGCAGAGCGGTTGAAAATGAGTCAGAAACTAACGTGTGTCGCGCCTGCCCACGACGACGTATGACCCGTGAAAGTAAACCACTGGATTACCTACTTCAAGAGGAGATTCTAATAGCAGGGCAGAGAGGGTGAGTGGAGCGGTGGTGGGTGTAGCGGAGGTGTTGAACGGCTGCGAAAACATAGTTATTAAGCTGGTGGAGTGGCGCAGGTTGTGGGCCAGTCATGACGTGCCCTTTCATTCCCCGGTACACAACCTCCGCCCACTGGCCAAACCAATGGCCGGCCAACTACACCTCATGTGGGTTACTGGTACATGAGGGATGACCTGTGCCAGGTCAAGCAGATGGCTGGTTCTATACCCTACCGTCACCTCGCCGCAGACCTGACAATTTTGCAAGTACCGACCCCACTACCAACACTTGCAAACCTAACCACTTTACAATGACCAGCTCAACGATCACCTGGTGAAGTAACATCTCTCCCAACGGAAGGCAGGCTCCTGAGGTGGGTGCCGGCGGCGTGCATGAGAATGACTGCGGAGGAGAACTTGGTGTAACTGTAGCCTGCTGGCCCTCGGCCAAGACCCTGGCGTGGTAGGAACTCCACCTGTGTCCGCGCGCCCCTGGCCCTGCCACGCCCACGGAAAGTTGGACGCAGCTGACCACAGCCCAGAGGCGCGTGCGTCTCCAGGGGGTCAGTTAGCGCTGGGATGTTCATGATGGTTCCTGGCGACGCGGGAAGAGCAATCGCGGTGTGGAGGTAGTGGTGGTGGTGGTGGAGTGAGAGGTGCCCGTGGGTGGAAGATCTGGTGGGCTGAGGAGGTATGCAGGGCACGGTGGTGATGTGGGCCTGGTGGTGGTGAGGCTGGCGCGGGGAGCCGCCGCCGGCACCATGGTATGGCTGCCGCAAGGGGTGATGACAGGGTGCGGGTGAGGTCCTGGCACGGGTGGAGACAGGGTGTGGCACTAGTGGGTGATGACAGTTTCTGGCACCAAAGGTGATGAATGGGCGGCAGCAGGGGGTGATGACAGGGCGTGGCAGAAGGGGGTGATGACAGGGTGCGGGTGAGGTCCTGGCACGGGTGGAGAGAGACAGGGTGTGGCACCAGGGGATAGTATGAGGGAGTGGTGACCTGAGGGTGAAACAAGGACTGGTAATGAGGTCAACACAGGGAAGTAGTGTGGGAAGCAATATGTGAGCCACACGGGTGTGTGCGGACATGGAGGCGGGACGCGGCCACAGGGGGCTCCCTCACACAAGGTTTGGCTAAACAGAGCCGTCAGGAGGGGGAGGAGGAGGAGGAGGAGGCCGCCTAAGGAGGGGCATGGGTCTCTCCTCTTTTATCGCACCATCAGGTCAACCTCAGCCAGAGGCGAGACTACTCACTACGACGAGACAAGGGACAACCGTGGACATTACTAACCCTCCAGCAGATATTATGTAACAGCAAGTCTTGGGGGTAGGGTGGAGGTGGGGGATATATAGCTCTGAGTTGCTTGACTTGGTGTGGTGTCGCTGAATTTGAGTAAGTAACCTAATCCTTGGGCAAGACCGGCGACAGCCTGCTCTCACGTCAGTACACACACACACAACCAGGTACGGATACTTGGTACATGTATCTTGTCGTGTGATAAACGTGCGAAGACCAGACGATGAGTTGTTCCTCACTGGAGTCATGTTAGAACAGATCATACGTCACTCTGCCTGTGTCCTGCTTGTTTATATAGGGCATGAGCAATGTGTCCTCTCTGCTCGTCTACATCCAGCTGTGTGTCCAGTCTGTCAATGGACACCTCAGCTGTGTGTCCCGCTGTGTTTATACGGAGCCCATACCGCACCCACAGCCGCTGGACGACACACACACACACACACACACACACACACACACACACACACAGCCGCCACTGTCAGTGTAAGAAGCTTCCAGGCAGGCGGAGGCAGAGAGCTCTTGGGGGGTCACTAAGGCGCCAGGACGGATTCCATCAATAACCCGCCAGCGTCGGTAGCGTCACCAAGGACGTAGGTCGCAATTCCCGACGTTACGAGAGACACCATCCAACACATACGTCGCCACAGTCGTAACTCCCGATCATTAAGAAGCATGAACGAACATGTTGTCGTATCTCTTGACTGCACGGTCTGGTCCTGACGTAACCCACCAAATACATGACGTAACCTAAAGCTATCCTTCCAATCTTCGCTACAGCTTCACATCTAACCTTACCCTGGAGAGAGAGAGAGAGAGAGAGAGAGAGAGAGAGAGAGAGAGAGAGAGAGAGAGAGAGCGCGATCACGAACACTGGACCATCCGAGGGTTTAAGGCCATTCAATATTTTTCTGAGGTCATAAGCACATGAGGTAAGGATGACTGTGCCACGGTGACAGACTTCTCCACGAGGCAAGGATGACTGTGCCACGGTAACCTGGCAAAAGTTACGATCGTGGATGAGAGCCACAGAGTCCAACAGAATCCATCACACAGGTAGATCACACACACCACAGGCCAAGCACGTGCAAATTATTTACATACAAACACCACAGTGGGCGAAAAGGTACGGTGTTTAAATACTCTTTCTGACTACGGTACCTTAACACGTGGAGTGCGGTGCCTTAACACGTCGGGTGCGGTGCCTTAACACGTGGAGTGCGGTGCCTTAACACGTGGAGTGCGGTGCCTTAAAACGTGGAGTGCGGTGCCTTAACACGTGGAGTGCGGTGCCTTAACACGTGGGGTGCGGTGCCTTAAAACGTGGAGTGCGGTGCCTTAACACGTGGGTTGCGGTGCCTTAAAACGTGGAGTGCGGTGCCTTAACACGTGGAGTGAGATACATGTTAACAGGTCAGGGCCAGGGTATGGCAACCTCCACACACACACACACACTGATGGCCAGGACCCCCACCACATGTGCCTCCCGTCCACACAACGTGAACAGGACGTCACACTCCGCTGATACTGTTTACCACGATGTGTGTGTGTGTGTGTGTGTGTGTGTGTGTGTGTGTGTGTGTGTGTGTGTGTGAGGGTAGGATAGGGCGAGAAGGGTCTTAAAGCCGTGAGCGGAAGTC